>NC_081553.1:194032548-194332548 GCF_963082655.1 Stomoxys calcitrans
AAATAACGGGGGCCATCGTATCCTGGCAGGTACATCAGAACATTTTTCAGCGGTGGTTATCCCTTCCTAATGCTGGCGACATTTGTGAGGTACTTTGTCATGTAAAAACTTCTCCCCAAAGAGGTGTGACTCTGCGGCACGCCGTTCGGACTCGGCCATAAGAAGCAGGTATCATTGAGCTGAGCTTAAAATTGAATCGGGCAGCACTCATTGATTTGTGAGAAGTTTGCCCCAGTTTCTTAATGGAATGTTTATGGGCAAATTTATATTTTCAAATAACGGCGCCCGCTCTGCTGTCACTTATTTCACTATCTAATACCTTTTATTTTAGCCCTATATTGCTATGGTTGTTAAATAGGTCCTGTTTGAAGTGGATATCAAACTCGTGCTCTGCTCTCAAAAATCTTACTTTTGTGTCACATAATTGCCAAAATGGGACACAAAAGTAAATACGTCCGGTTTAGGGGTGTTTTTTGGTAAGCGTGGCCTCCCAGACACTTTGCTCCACAATTGTTTTCTTCACTCAAATACTTTTTTTGAGCACCATATTACTAGGGTCGCTAAATATGTCCGATTTGAGTGGCATATTGGGGTTGGAGCAGGTCCAACCCCGCTTGGGTTTTAAATATAAGTTAACAGTTACTAAATTTCTGTTTTTATTAATTTGAGTGCTTTTACAGAACTCAATCAAAAATCTTAAACTTAGGTTGAAGTTGGTTGGTGCTGCTGTTGGCGCTGCTGCTGTTGGTTGGTGCTGTTGCTGGTGCTGCTATTGGTTTCTTGCTGATTGACGATTTTGTTATTGTTGTCGTCATGAGGTGTCAGGTTACCCGTTTTGCTGTGTTTGCTGTTGACCTGCGGTACTGGTGGATACGGATTGTTGACCCTTGCGTTAGCTGTAGAAATGCTTACATTTCATTACCATTACCATTTCATATTGTTGCTTACAAATCATGATGGTTCACTGTTTGTTGTTGCAGGCGGACAATGTTGACTGACAGCGGTCAATGAATTAATCAATAGAATCAGCAATTTTTTGGTATCGAAATCCAATATAAAGAATCTTTTGTTTGGCTGACATCCCAGCAAACATCTTTGATGTTAACATATATATAGGAAAAAACTAAACCATCAACAATTTCCTACCTTTTTGTAATTTTTCGACATATACAACGACCAGTTATCGATCATATACAACCATTTCTTTTCGCGTGCGATAATTTGTGCTTTTGATAGGGGTTCCTTTGGCTTGTCTGTGCGTTGAAATCCACCATAGAATCCATTGCGATCGGGGCAACTAGAGACTGTTGAACATAGAGATATCGTATCGGCCGAACGGGGTGATGTCGCCATAGCAATCTAAAGAAAAAAAATATAAATCAATTTTATAATAACATTTCTATGAGGTAAAAGGAAGAAAATGATATCTTAAATGTAAAATGTAAATATTAATAACTAATAATAAATATTTTTAGCACAATAAAGGAAACAAGTCATGTTTGTATATGTATATGTTTTTCGATTCACAACCGAAGAGTTGGCCATTTTGCCATTCCATTTGCAACACATTAAGTCATACATTTTCAAACCTACAAAGTGTACATGACAGAGGTCGAGGTATTCATAGACGATGTAGACATAGCGGTGCATTTGTTTGTTGAAATCACTCTACAGCCTAAAGTTCAATGATGGCCTATATCTTGATATTGTTCCCTATATACCGATTTCTCGATAAGAAATTTTGAGTTCATTAAATTCGTATTTATGACCCGTTTGCAATAGGCAACCGTGACGAGTTTGGATAAAGCGATCTCCCGATTTAAGGGTTTAAGCCCAGATATGCGCTTTTGCCATCCATTTTCGCCGTTGCAGCGAGTATGGGTCGGATCTGATCATATTGCAACTGCCACGCTGCACGCAAAAATGCGGCTTTTTTGCCGCATTTTGGAAATTTGGAAGAGATCCCTTAACACTCGGACCAGTTACAGCCAACGTTTTGTTACAAATGGAATAAAGATACGATAAAAATTTTTACATAAGTGATCTCGTAGTCCCATGTGTCCCGTCATGATACCAATAGCTATACTGACCTCCTTCTTACTTCCTTTCAGTAATAGCCCCGCCTTTTTACGATCTGAATCCCCCTATAGGATTTTTGCCATCCTATCGACCGTTTCGCTGTTCCACAGTGTTTTATGCGCATCGCCTATGCCCTTATCTCGGACTGCGCCGACCCGAAAGGCTTCGGGTTAACCAAGTTTATTGACGGCAGTCTTCGGGCCTTCCGTTATGGCCCGGCACCCAAACGATGCGGATTTTGCTATCTTCAGAGAAGGCGTTAATCTCCTTCTTACACTGCAAGACTGTTCGTGACCTTACCGTCCTGGTTGCTATTGCCCTTATAGCAATTTTATTATCCGTAAAGATGTTCACACTCGACGTCCTCGCTCCATGAGGAGCTTAAAACCATTCAAGTCACGCGGACCTGGTGGAATATTTCCGGCGTTACTACAAAAGGAGACCGACTAACTGACGCCTCATCTGGCCACTATTTTCACAGCGTGCCTAGGGCTTTCATATACTCCGGGTAGTATTTATACCCAAGCCGGGCTAGGCAAGTTATGCGACACCAAAGGGCTACCGGCCTATAAGTCTTAAGTAAGTATTGGCCTAATCACGGTTCTATAGAGCTATTGGACATCCAAGTTATAAACTTTTTCCCCTACTTTTTTAATGTACGCACATTTTTTTCAATGACTGTAAAAGATTCAGTGCATACAACTTTCGAAGATAAGATTTGACAACAAATGCGTAATGAAACGCTAAAGGAATTTTTAATACTCATGACAAAGCTGGTTAAGGTCATTTAACTATTACATTGATAACATTATTTTCTAGATATTGTTAAAATAACGTATGAATGGTAAATGGTTTAGTGTAGCGTTTGAGCTTTTAAGGTTGAATTATATCATATATACGCGAAAGTTTAAAGTTGCATGCCCATTGCCAATTGGTAGTCCCTTTTTTGGAACACTGTGTGTGCTTTTTATTAGCACAATTTATTTGAACTATAAAATGTGCTGCTTTTTAAAAAAAAATCAATACTCAATGCCATAAAATCCATAATTAGGGGTGTATTTAGTAAACGCTGCTTTTGTGGATTGTACGTGCTCACCACAATTTGATATTGCAGTAAATTTATCAGTCATATCAATGAATTGCTAGGCTTTGAAAAGTTATATTTACATTAATAATAAAATTTTAGGTTTTTATTTCCGAAAATTCTATTAAAAAACTAGGGGATGTTTTGTTATGAAAAAAATGCTGCTCTAATCACGCTGCAAACGTCTTTCATAGAGAGAAATAATTGTTGTAATTGTGAATGGTTCTAGGCTCAAAGCTAGAAGTCGCAAATCACAATGCCATATATTATTAGTCGGGGTTAATTAACAATAACCAAGAATATACAACCTAGGCCCAAATTTTCAATGAATTTATCTCTAGTTCTTCATAGAGCATTGCTGCCAAAAACGAGTGCTCCCAAAACTAACCAAACTGGAGCCAAATTACCGTAGGCGTGAAAGAGTAAAACCGTCCGAAATCTCTCTATTGTGAATTATGTATTTCTTTATTGAAAGAGAATTTTTGAAATTTAAGAATGACAATTTTAAAGTCGATCATAATTTATAAAAAATCGATTTATAAATGGTTTTAAAAGGGGTATAACATCCATTAAATACGAGATAAAATTTCATTCGATACGAAAGCGCACTCGATCACGTATGCGGTAATTCGGCCCCTGACACATTTTCGTTAAAAATTACAACCATCAAGAAAAATGCAAATTTGCCCATGAATATTCCATTAAGGAACAGGGGCAAACTTCTCAGATCAATATGTGCAGTCCGATTCAAGTTTAAGCTTAATGATAAGGGGCCTACTTGTTGTTGCTGAGTCTTCTTTGAAGAGAAGATTTTACATGGCGTAGAACCTCACAACCTTTTATCGCATTTGGAGGAGTTTACCACTTTTTTAATGGTCTCGCCAGGATTCGCGCTCAGCGTCATAGGCGGATATGGTACCCCTGCGCTACAGTGGCAACATATGTTTAAAGTTTCAAGAGGCCACGGTTTTAAGTTTTTTTTTTTTTCAAATACCTTTTTCG
The DNA here is from genome assembly GCF_963082655.1 of Stomoxys calcitrans. Lineage (NCBI taxonomy): Eukaryota > Metazoa > Arthropoda > Insecta > Diptera > Muscidae > Stomoxys > Stomoxys calcitrans. The sequence goes on from NC_081553.1 coordinate 194,036,714, forward strand.
GCCCTAGTTGGACCGTATTTGAAAGGAAACGTGGTTCAAATTTAATTGAGCGAAATGACATAAAAATGTTCCATATAAGCAGTTTCAAATGATGAATCGGTAGTTTAATTTGCATGGGGGATATATCAATATATGGCCCATGCGCAACTACACCAATTTGCAGCTCGATAGTTTAAAGACATTGGTTTCATTACAGCAAATAGACGAGCAAGGACACTAAAGCATGGACAAACGGATCTGTCAGATTGAATACAAAAAAGAATGTGCAACACTATTTATATTTTAAATTGGTTCCATATTCTACTACGCTCCAAAATCGGTATTTTCCTATATTTTTCTCCAATAATTGGGTGTTGGGACAGCCGCAGTCGAGATAATCCCGACCATATGTTGGTTAGGGTAATTAGTGGCTGCTTAAAATAGGCTCGCTTAGACAATATTATTCCATTGTGACACCAATTTTCAGAAATTTCTTTTGGAATGCATTTTAAATTATTAACAAGTAAAAGCGTGCTAAGATCGGGTGGGCTGAATCTTGTACACCCTCTACCATGGATCGCATTTGTCGAGTTCTTTCCCGGTATCTCTTTTTAGACAAACAAAGGATAAAAAAAATAATTGCAATGCTAATCGAATTGATTGTTGGAGATCATAGTAGAAGTCTTTATGTAAAATTTCAGCCAAATCGAATAAGATTTGCGCCCTTTTAGGGGCTCAAGAAGTAAAATAGGGAGATCGGTTTATAGGGTATCTGTGTCATGCTTTAGACGGATTCAGACGAAATTTTACACGTATATCTGATGTCATGGGAGAATAATTACGCCCTCTAGAGGCTCAAGAAGTCAAGATTCAAGATCGGTTTATATGGCAGATATATCAGGTTATTAATATTGTCGTGGACCCCGGAGAGTCCGAACTGTCTCGACGGCGAAGGTGGACACAATGTGCTGGCGTGCACTGGCTCTTGGCGTTTAAAGCACCGGCTGTGGATCAGTCTGGGGCGCGGTTCTTGCCAACACACCATGTCCAGAGACAACTGACAAAAAAATTATCAAATATAAACCAGCTATGGATGGAACAGAAAAACAGGGTCACACACTCATTAAGGCAGCTACATTGAAACGCTTGCACTTTCCGCCTTGATCCGCTCTTCAGTGTGCACTGAGATACTCTTCAGTGATCTGGACGGCCCACCCCAACCATGGTATCCGATGTCCAACCGCATACCCCAGAATCGACCCACTCATCCCCCTCTACAACATGGTGCACTACCCCTTTCTTAGGTTAACAACTACTCCTCCATTGTGATAGGAGAACTAGCCGAAGAAGGATTTCATTTCATTGTTATAAAAATGGAGGGTATTTATTAGGATAATGCAAAGTTCATAGCTAAATTCCAATGACAAGTAGAAGATGACAAAAAGCTAACAAAACAGGAATGATCGTGACAACAGCAATTTAAAATTCTAATAATTCTAATCTTAATTCATTATAGAAACTTCAAAGAAAATAATATTAATAAACTTCCGCTTCTTTCTTTCCGTCCGTCTAGTTGTGGTTAGTATGCGTATTCAATCTCTATTGTGTTTCCCGTAAATAAAAGTATTTTCTTTCTGTTTTATATGTTTATTTTTCTTCCTCGAAAGACTTAAGTTCGCAAAGCGAAAACAATATGCAGTAGGGGTTCCTTTTCACCCAAAAGCTAGAACTGCTACTCCCCTGGCCCTAGGTTGAGGTCAACCTAACAGCTTAGGACAGCGCTTATTAACTGTCGCGTCGTTTAAAGAACTAAAGATGTTTGCCTGCCTAGCCGCTTTATTAATAAATTATATTTTCTTTCTTTTATTCGTAGGAAAGCAAACTGTCTGCAAGTCCTGTCCGTCCGTAGGAGTCTTTGTATGTGTCCCGTAAATATATACAAGAAGAAAGGGGTGATGTCACCCAGTAGTCGGAGGTTCCTACAATGGACAGCGGAGGTGAAGAAGCTTATGTTTTTTCTGCGTTTGGTTTTTGTGTTATTTTAGCTTTCGGTTGTCTTCACAGGTTTTTAACAATTTTCAGTTCTTTCTAATTATTTTCAGGTATTTTGTATAACTTCTCTTTTTTTCAGATTTTTTATAACTTTTCATTTTTGTTCTGTTTTCCAATTTGTTTATTTCTTTATTTATTTTTCAAGCTTTATTGATATTGCTTTAACATTTAAGACTTTCAAAATGCTTAAATTTGTATTTTAAGATCTTTGACTTTTAACCACATTAACTTTTAAGGCTTTAAAATTTTATAAATGTTTATTCTTTAACATTTCAACAAAATTTCCATTTAGTTAATTTTAAGCCCCTTTCTTCTTACACATTTAACCACCAAAAGTCTAATAAAATACACTTTAAAACTTTGATGATCGTTTTATATTTTTTCTGGGTTATGTAGACGCCAAAACCACATCCTTTTCTCTGCCGAGTCAAAACCAAAAAGGAGGCTTCGTTTCAAGAACTCTAGCCAGCTTGGCTTTGGTTAACCTCCATCAGAGAGAGAGAGAGAGTAGCTGTAGTCATATTAGTGACATAAAGGTGGCGCTGGGTATGTACATTAGGCCGCACACTACAATATATAAAATTTCATCAAAATCGCACAAGGAAATAAAGGGTCATGCGTGAACTATAATCTGGCGTGAACTATAATTTATTCTATCGTTCCATATATCTTCCGTCAATGCTAGTTTTCAAACCTAAAACTATTAAAAGTTTCTAGCATACGGAGACGCAGGATAATTTTTGCAAGCTTATGAAAAAAATTCTTATCATATACCCAGCACCAAAAAAAAAAGCTATTATTTATAACTAAGAATGCTTGTGCTTGAATTTCTTTACCTCTACTTAGGTAATCGTTGTACAATACCTTTGAAGGTTTGCTTTTGAACATCTGTGTGTTATAGTCAAAACAATCACATTGCATGCGAACGGAAATGATGAATCATCTATAGAGATAGTTTAATATAACTTTTGTTAAGATATGACATACTACTGCTATAGCGTCTTTGCTATTCCAAAGGAAGATATAAATATAATGCCGTAAACATCAAGCTTATGTTAAATAAAATATAGATAGTGTGCTTTCTATATTTAAAAAAATAATGATGTATTTAATACGCTTACTTCATGTGTCATTGCCTTACAAAATTATTTGTTTTTTTTTTTTATCGCAAACCATATAGATATGGAAATTGCGGAAGATAACCAACAAGATCATACCATGTTCAACTACCAAAGGATGGCTGTTTCCTTGATTTAAAACTTCCAAGGAAAAAAATCAATTAAGTGTTTGCCGCAGTGAAATGAATTTTCAAAAACAATGCGAGCAGCAGATGCAGCCACACTTATAGGTACATGCGAAAATTCCATCACTTCCCAGCAAACCAAATGTCGTATGTCCGACACGTTTGAACAATTTCGGAACAATCTTCGTACCGATTTCGTAACGATTTCTGTCCGACTTGTCTGGTATGGATTTAAATTGCTAAATTGTAGGCGCCTAATATTAACCAGATCTGGCTATTTGAAATAAATGGACGCAGCACATGATTAATACACGTTTAGCACGTTTTAAACGTGCAAGTCGAAAAAAGAGCAAGTTTAAAGAAAAATTTAATTGTGTGTGTTCTGAGTTTCACCTTTCCCCTAAAATGAACTGCTTGTTATCACGTGAAAAAAGTTTAAAAATTTCCCAAATTTTCATCACGAGGTTTTTTAGATAAAACCAAAAAAGGATCTTACAACAAAGAATTAATTTCGACTTTATGTTTGCGTGATAGCAACAAATTGATATGAAGTGAAAAGTGAAAGAGAATCACAGAACACACCATAATATAACTGAATACACACTGTTAATAAATTCATATTCCTTGGCTTGCTTTGAATGATTTAACTGTTTGTATAGTAAGTCAAGTTAAATGTATATTTTTTTAATTGCTTTAGCTGTTGCTCTTACTTGTTTATCTTTGATATTCACAGTTAAAACAAATAGTCAAGCATTGAAAAATGGTCAAGCAATTCAAATCCTGGTCTGAGGGATATTTTCTCCCATTTCTCTACATTAAAATATATATTTTTGATATGATTTTGTTTTGTTTGCGTCTTCATGTTTCTCTCCTGCTTGTCTTGTTTGTTTTTCAAGCTCTCTTCTTGAAGTTTCGAAGGTACATCCGATTTCGAACGAAATTTCTTCCAAAATCGTTCAGAATTCTATACGAAGATTCGGCAAAGAATTTCCCTTTTCGAATTTCTTTTTTTTCTTCAGATTTCTCTCCGAAACTTCGACGTTTCATTCCAAAATCATAACAATCACTCCATACGACTTTCGTAAAGATTTCGTTACGATTTCGGATCCGAAGTCGGATGTAGCATTCGAAGTTCATACAGATTTCGTTTCGGTTTCGCACCGATTGGTTTGCTGGGTTATTATTAAAACACATGAGTTATTTATATATAAACAGAAAACTGCGTACATTGGAGGGGAAAAACAAACAATTATAAATAACCACTCAGTATGGTAGCAATTGCTATAAAATGAACAAGAATTACCCACATACACAACAAGTGCACAAAATGGGCAATTGAAGATGATACTGCGAGTGGGGAAAGGTATGTGTCCGTATGTATAGAAAGGGGAACAAATTTAAAAATAAAAAAAATTATACTTCAATTAGATGTCGTGAGCAATTTTTGTGCAGCCATTACTTTTGTTTTGTTATTTTAGAATACAAATCTCTCCTTCCCTTTCTTCCACCTTCCCTTTCACCATACAAAATTACTCAATATGTCATGCCATTGAAGCTATTGACATACAAATATAGGCTGTCTACGACAAATCGAAACTGTGGCCATTAACCAGTGGCTAGGTAAAGATCATTTAGAAACCATACATACGTCTCGAAAGAACAACAACAGTGTGTTAAAATGTAAAAACAAAAATTTAAATAGAAGCCAAATTTTTTAAACAAATCAGCATGAATATCTGCAGTTATAGTTTGTAGTAACAAAACAAAATCTTTCATGATGGTATATATAATTCCTGCTGGAGGTTGTCTTCCCGAGGAAAAAGGGCAGTGTCTTTCAGGCAGAGGTATTCGCTGTCCTCAGGGTCTTGGATGTGATCCTGATTCAGAAGCAGCACCCCTCTCAGACTATAACGATTTTTGTGGATAGTAAGGCAACGCTGAAGGTCCAGGCTACGGTTCACGTGAAGTCGAGAGATGTAGGGAGCGTCTCGAACTTTTGGGGGAGTACAGCGCCGACGGAGAACCCTCCTTTGTGTTAGCTGTTTGGGATGGTGGATTTCTGCTATTGCTGCAGGGTTGCATAGGCACTGTGGCCGACGAGCTGAGGAAGCGTGGCCTTAGATTGGTGGGAGTCATGACCGGCCATGCGATGTCAGGTCGAGGGGGTAGGAGTTGGAGACGCTTGAGCATATGCTGTGCCGGGGAGAATGACTTGGATTATGGGTGAATATCTCCTCTCTTCACTCAGCTCTCCACAGTCTTTCGATGCTGAACAGAGTGGCCCATTGAGATTTCTTTCTAATGACTTTCGTTCCTTTCTTTTCTTATATTTATTTTCTTGGACGAAACCACCGAAAGAGTAAAGTGGTTGGCGACGTCCAGGCCCATGACGTCAAACTAACCCAACCATCCCCGCTTTGATAGCCAAGTATGCTTATATTTTCTCTTGTTAGTTTGTCAAAGCGTAGTATACTTTCTAGGCGTGTTGTTGTCAATACAGGCGACCCTTAGAAATCTTTGGCCTGAGTTACAAATGTATCTATCAACCTGTGCAGAGTTCCTAACATAATGAAACGAAAATCTTTTTCTAAAAGTTTCTTAAAGTTCAGATATCTATGCATCTTCATATTTCACGAGGCGCTCACACAGCTCCGAATTTTCAACTTACAGACAGAGATAACAATGAAAAGTTGTGTTTTTGACAATTTTATTGTTGACGCATATTTTTTATTCCAGATAGTTTTCCATATAAATGTGTTTTTCACTTATGCGCAATTAAATGTTATACAAAAGAAAAATTCGAATTGTAAAACTTTCAGTTAAGCGGTATTGTCAGTAAACCGATATTTCACTTAAGCGGTTTTATTTGCATTGAATAGCACCAAAAATTTATGGTTCTTCCCTTCAAGTTTCACTTAACCGGGATTTTTCACTAAAGCGTATGACAGTTATGCGGTTTCGACTGTATATGCAAGATGTATCCAAATCTTAAGCGACATCTGTATGTGCAAATACAAAGCTTCATTCGATTAAACGCTATCGAAGTCACAATGACATTCAGTGACTGTCTAGATCGACTTACAATGTTCTGGCAATAAAACAATACAGGGTCAATATTACAGATCAATATTCCAATATGTTACAAACCGAAATACGAGATTAGTATACCACCCATCCTATGATGGTGGGTATAATGAACTAAAAAAAATCAAAACATCAGTTGCAACACATTACAGAAGTACACCCACCAATTCGCCAAAATAAACATTAAAGCAACCCCTTATTTACAAGTATTTACGGAAATACCCCCACACTGAACATGGAAAACAACAATAACAACATCTAAGGTATTTATGTGTTGCTCGTATGTGTGTGGGGGAGCAAGATTTGCATTATTTTGTAGTTAATATTAAATTTCTTAATGAATGGTGGTCGCTCGCACGACAGCTGGAGAATGTGTCAATGTATTGTGTATAAATGATGGTAAAATAATAAATGCTCACAGAGAAGAGCTGAGAAACAAACCCAAACCCACATAGTACCTATAAAACAGAACTCGCTTAATTGTTTAATCTAGATAAAAGAACAGCAAGCGGCAGAAATAAAAACACGACTACTATGACATACCTTTTGTGCGTCCAGAAATACTTCGAAAAATATACTCAAGCAAGTTTGGATCAATAATTACTTCTTGCCTTCCAACTTGATGTCAGCAATGCAGGTTTTTTTGTAATATCCATTAATAGTTTAATAACATTCTTCTGCCCCGTTTTACTAAATAAAATACAAATTTGTTATTGAATAATTTTAATTTCCTTATTTTTTGTTTTTGGTGTTAACCATTCATCATCATTAAATCACTTGCTGGGCCCCTCTCTTTTTCACTCTTTACACACACACACACACCTTTTTATTTTATATTTTTTGGGTTTGGACACTTTCTAATTGGAATAATTGTTTTGTTGCTTTATTTATTCAATATAACCGAATTTATTTCAATTTGCGTTTTTGATATCTAGAATATCTTTATTATGCTTTCTAAAACGAAATATCGATTTAAACATTTTTTTTGTTACATTTCAACGAAAATTAATTTTTGCAATTCTTTTGGCAGACAGAGAAACACGAACGACGTAGAAAATACTGATAATTTTGACAGCGGTGTCAGAGTTGTTTTTTTTCTTTTGTAAAGAAGGGATGCCATTCTCTATAAACGCAGCTCCATGAAAAGCAAGTAATATTAAGAAGGTAGAGCCACTCTCTGTCAAACTACTGTATACTGTCAAATTGACTTATTATATGGTTGCAAACGTATACATTTTAAATTAAAACATTAGAAATATGAACAAATAAACAAATTTTTAAAAAAACATTAAAACCTAAACAAACCATTTGGCGTTCTAGTGATATTTGAATGTATATCTGTATATCTTGTATTGAAAAAATCTCATTAATTTCAAATATTGAATAACACGTTCTGTGCCAAATAAGTATATAAAAGGAGAAATGAAGTATGAAAAATTAAATCAAAGAAAAGAAAAAAATCGATTGCCGTTTTTGGCAAAAGCTGTAATCAACACGTACACACGATGAGTACAATCATGATGTGCCGTCTAAAAGGGCCATAATGCTGAGTTTACATGACACATCATGTTGCGTGGTCATAGTGAAAATAAAGAGGATTGGTTTGAATTTATCGATAATTTGCATTTACCGTTTAATGGCTGGTACTATGTTCGTTTTTCACCGTTGAAAACCCATGTTTTACGTGACTTTTTTGAAATACAACTCAAATTACAATGATAAAGTATCAATTTTATTAAAGTTTTACCAAAAGTAATGAGGAAATGTTCTACTGAATGAAATCAACAAGTTTTATCGCTTTAATATCTAATATCTTAAAAAAGTAATCGGCGAAAAATAAATAATAGATTATAAAGCAAAAAAAACTTGCTGATTTCATTCAGTTGAACATTCCCTCTCTATATGTGGTAAAATGTAAATAAAATTGTTTTTTAATGAGATTTTTGTAGTGTTTCAAAAAATTAATCACGAAAAACATGGGTTTGCAAGGTGAGAAACGAACATAGTAGCAGCTATAAAGAGGAAATGTCCTACTAAATGAAATCAGCAATTCACTCACTCATAAGCAACAATACAGTGTTATAAAGATGAAAATACAAATATAAAATACATTTGAAGAAGGAAAGTTGTAAAACAAAGTTTATGTCTAAAAACACTGTGGCATTTCAATTTACTGCATTTACCTCTCAAGGTAGTTTTGTTGGGGGTTAGAGTTTATTGTTGTGCTGATGACGCTACCTCTTAGTTGAAACATGCATACCAAGGCGGATTTAAAATGGTGGTCTCACGCGAGCAGCTGTTAACAGTCGACCAGGTTTGACAGTATTAAGATGTCAGATTTTGGTTGGCATTCTCTTTGTTGTTATCTTCTTTCTTGCATATTTTCTGCTCATGTACGCACTCGTATAAACACACGCACCCAAATTTGTTTGCGTGTTGGGGGCAAAACGAGGATCAGCTTGATGACAAGATGGCGGATTGCACCATATGATTTGTGGTTGTTGTACGAATGAGACCACCTTTAATTGTTTCGCCATGCAGCAACTAATAACAAAAACAACAGTTTTTGGCAAACACATACACACGGAGAGTAAAACCATGATGTGTAATGTAAATCCCCATTAATTTAAAATAATTATCGGTGAAAGTAACCGTTACAAATACCGTTTCCGAGTTAGAAGTCAATTAAATAAAACTTATAATTGTCTGGTTCTATAACCAGACAATTTTCTAAATTAAATCATCAAGTATGGCAATAAATAATTTTTGTGTAGAAATTTCCATCCCGAGATCATTATGACGCTGTCTTACATCGAGAAAAAGCAAGCAAGCAGACCTAATCGACATATATCTGAAGCAAAGGGCAGTGCACAGAGAGCGGCACTGAATGCCATTCTCGATCTTAGTCCTTGCACCTTATATTGGATATCAATGAAGATCGACCTAAGAACGAGGGAGTTGGTATTTGGCGATCCTTAAACTTTGGACATTTGTATGCCCTGCTTAGGGAGGGGGATGCGGCGTGGATTATTATATAAGCGCTGAACGTTGTGTTCTCGAAAAGAGATCTTTGCACTGGCGTATCCCATCTTTCCCTAGACCTTCTGTGTACACAGATGGGTCTATATTGGATGGGGCACCAGGGCAGGAGCCTTCATTGAATTCCTTGGAATCAGAGATTCATAAAAGTTTTTGGAGGGCTGCAGATATTTTTAGACAAGGTCTTTACGGTCCTAAAAACGCCAGTGATGAGCGGTGGCAGCCCCGTCTCTTATGAGAGAAAACTCCGCTGAAAAATTAACTTTTTTGAAGTTTTCTTTCAAAGTTATACCTATGCATCATGGCCTACTATGTTATACATTCACTTCCATAAGCATAATATCGTTATTTTGAGATGAATTGTTAATATCAAATCCAGCAATACTAAATGAATATAATGAAATTTATTTTGCAATAGCAATAAAGCAATTTTGCATTATATGTATATTTTTTTGTTCAGACCCTTATATACACATATGTATATATAGTACATACAAGTTTTCTTCTTATTTTTTTTTTTTTTTTTTTTGATTAACCCTATACAAAATTTTAAGGGAGTCTAGAAAAAAAAACAAAAACTCTTTTTCTTCAGTACCTTGACGTTAATTTGTGTAATCTATACCGCATCTATGTGTACATAACAAAAATTATAATAATAATAATAAAAGTATTAATAAAATCTATATACAAATGTCAATTAATATATAGTAGAATATAAATAATTAAGTGTGTGTGTGTGTATGTGAGTGGTTTTTTAAAGCGTTTCTTTCTTGTTGCTGTTGCTTCATTTAAAAATCACCATGTTACTTTTTAAACCAAATTAGCATCACCATCTTAATCATCGGTATGTTTATTATCGTCTTTTTAATCAATCAATCATTCATTCATTACGTCATGATTGGTATTGGTGTTGTTGGGGTTGTTGTTACTGTTTAGCATTAACTAAAACTTGGAACATTAGCCAAAAATAACTGCTACTAGGATTTTTTTCTTTTGGAAAGTTCTAGTTTCCTTTTCTCCTTTCCGAGAGCTCTCTATCAAGTTTCTTCTGTTCTTGTTATGAAGGTAGTTGGTTGTTTTACTCAATCTAGTGTATTATGATTAATATTGCATTTGGTGCATTTACTATTCCATATTTATGTATATGGTAGGTAGGTATATTGTATATTTGGTTTCAATATCATCATTATCAGTGTTAAAATCACCATTATTATTATCGTCTCTGTCTTCTTCGTCACCATCGTCATCATTATAAGTGTGTATTGTTATTATTATTGCTAAAAAGTTGTATTTTCCTTGGCAATTATTTGTTGTACTCGTCCTAAGTTTTGTTGTTGTGGCTGATGTTTTTACATTGCATGTCAGCTATATGTCTTTTATTACTAATTATCGTGAATCTGCATTTCCAATTCAACATCGGTTAGATTAACTTCACGTATGGAATTGATGAACATATACCGCGAAAAACATATGTAAATCCAACGAAACCATTTCATTTGGGACTCATGTTTCCTCATGGCACTACGCACCACCGCCGCTTCTTTCCAGCTTAAAATGCACCTAGAGGAGAGAGGAAATAGAAGAAAAAAATGTTTTAAATAAATAACATGGAGGTAGCATTACTTTGTAGCTTACCAATGCCTCGCCATAAAACATGTACAAATTATATCTAAAATTGATAAATATTTTCTAACAATGTTAATTGAGTCCAAGGCATAAAATTTACAATCTACAAGTAGATAAGAAAAATTAATTTTTTGATTAGCATAGAATTTGGATGAACTAATAGGGGGGTTTAAATTGTGTGTAGAAAAATATGTAGTTTGAAAAAAAAAATAACTTTATCAGTCACCTTGTTCATAGAGTCACTGCAAGCACATTTATTGAGCAATCTGAATAAAAATATTGCACAACGCTTTCCTCGACGACTACCACAATGTACATAGAGTTTGGCCAAAATCGGTTCAGATTTAGATATAGTTTCCATATATATGTTCGTCCGATTTGCAGTAATATTGCAATAAAATTGTTTTTCTCGAAATTTGGCAGGAGGGATTTTCTCCTGACTCTCAATATTACTTGTGAATTTCATGGAAATCGGTTCAGATTTAGATATAGCTGTCATATATGTATGTATATCGCCAGGTTTTCACCCCAAGAGCCACTGCAAGCGCATTGTTTGACCAATCTTGCCAAAATTTTGCATATAGCTCCCATGTATATGTTCGTCAGATTTTGGGTAATTTGCCATAATGTTGTCATTTGTCAACCGTAGTTTTACAGTTTGAACATATTTGTCGCCGAGGTCCATCAAAATTGGTTCAGAATTGGATATAGGTCCCACATTGTACTAATAGAGTTGGTGTAGGGTATTATACAGTCGGCACCGCCCGACTTTTGCCCTTCCTTACTGGTTTTAGTCTAACAAACGACGAGAGACCAGATTGATCACGCTGTTACTAGAAAGGAGCGAAATCAATACAGATCATGACCATTTTGCAGCGAAGATTTGCACCCGTCTAAGCGTAGTGAGAAACGTACAATCTGATTAGTTTCTTTAAACTATGGAATGTATCGCTGATTGCCGAAAATCGTAGAACGTCTTCTGCTTATACGATGACTTCTCGAATGAGGCGTGTGCTGGGGCTGTAGGTTGCGTTGCGAAATACCATGTGGCAAGGTATTTCGCAACGCAGGACGTGGCTTATCGCGAGGCTTAAGAAGCATGACTTTGGATTGTTGTAAGGCATCCTGACTGCTCATTGCAACTTCAGGACTTTGACATCGCTCTGGACGCTGTCAAAGACCTTCTTCTAGGGCGAACATAAAGAACCAGAGGTCTCTGAGAAAATTCTGCCAGTCGCGTGCTCTCCAACCTAACCTTACCTACTTTAATCAACTGGTCCCAATTGTGTCAAGAAAGCACTCTTACGCCGATGGCAAAACTTTGACCACTCCTAAAAAAGTCCGTGAAATCCGTAATTTAGGTTCAAAAAAGCATTTCCAATGAATTATTGGCATTTCCAAGAGTGTCGAAATGCAACTAAAGAATGCGGTGCATAAAGCAGCTATGTAGTCAGTAACAACCGAAGGCAGAAGCGGAGAAGAGAGAAAAACAGGAGAAGTCTTTTTCACAGATCAAGATGATTAGAAGCCCACATAAACTCCGAAAACTAAAAGAAAAAAAGAAACAATTGATTGCAGTGGTACATGCATTTTCTCCTGCAGGGATAAAGAAGAAAATCTTGTAACAGATTGTGTGCTTATGATAGGACAAGGCATCAGGAGCCGAAGGGCTGCGAGCATAACTATTTAATACGGCAGGCGACATGCTGATGAGGCTTATTCAGCAATACGTCTTCTCAGTTTGGCTAGAAAAACAACGTGTACTCGATGATTGGAACCTTAGCATACATACTATGTCCCGTACACAAGAAAGGAGACAAGACAATATGTGCCATCACTCGGGTTGAAACTCTGATTCATGTGAAGTTCATCGTCATCACCAAAAGCTCTGTTGGGAGCTACTGGGCGAGCTAACAGGTTGTGGAATGCTCCATACGAAGTAGCTGCAATTATAAATCTGCTACAGAACATAGGGGTATTAACACTTCAGAAAATTCTTGCGAAAGAAAGATCGGCAGTAATTATCTTTTCGGTGATTATTGAGGTGTACATTCGATTAATCGGATATTAATGACCTTTCAAATAATCGACCAATTGAAAATAAAATATTTTCAAATAAAAAAAGGGAATCATTTAGAACGGTTAAGAGTGAGTAAACGCGGGTCTGGCATAATATGGCCATAAAACAAATAGGGTACCAACCCCTAAAACTACCTGTTGACCCAGGCAAATAACGAAAGTTTGGAAGTAAAACTTTGAGAAGGTCTGCAATTTTATCTAACCACAACAGATTTGATATAAAAGCTTGATATCACAAATTTTAGAATTGAAAGTAATTTCCATATGCACGGTTGATATACAAACCTATTCGAAATCCAATTTTTCGAAAAAAAAATTAATACTATTTTTAGATCTGGCTTTATCCAAAACCCCCCAACCAGGCATATGCATATGAAATACTCACCTTTTGGTAACAAATTAGCTAAACATAATGAAGCAGCCGCATAATATACAGCACAATGATTAGGATGTTGACTGACACCATCACGATCAAATGTGAAAACCGCCTGAATGCTTAACGTTTCTACCGTATTTAGAATAATAGTAGCCACGGCATCTGTTTTCCAATCAACATTTGGATCATCGGGTAAATTGGTTGCATTGACTAGTATAATATTGCCCTGATTTATTCCCAGATGAGTGCAAGCATGCCAGAGCTCTTCTCGTCGCTGTGATGATTTCTTTTCATAGTTTCCTGGAAATTAAAAATAAAAACGTTAAACAAGAAACTTTACCTATTCGTTAAGAAGGTTCAAAGCAATGTACGTGTTCTGCTCAGCACTTGAGTCTATTCATCGGAAGGACATTGCTCCCAAAAGGGAGCATGCCAAGGTTCGATGTTAGACAGTTCTAATGGTAATACCAAAGGCAAAAAGGAAAATTAATATCATAAATTTTCCTTTTTTGCTTTTGGTTTTACCTTTGACATAACGATAAGAACATGTGTTATTTCTTAAAAAAAAACAGGATATGTTTGTCCATGCTGTTTTTGTAAGTGTCGCCATAGTAGCCTCTAACAGCTGAGCTAGAAAACGTTGCAATTTTCTATTCCACTTAATGACTCACCATTCGAAAGACACAGCAAATACACCTCACACTTTTCCTGACGCGTCAACGAATATATGAGGGGCCCAAAAAACATACATTCATCATCGGGATGTGAAGTAACAAAGAGTACCCTTTTGGCAGTGCTTGAGACGGGCCATGGCAGGCGCAATTGACTTAATCCTTTGTATCGGAAGATTAATGTGTAAATAGCGAAGCATACTAAAAAGTATGCAAGTGCAGCGTATATCAAATGCTCCAGGGCTTCAGCCGATTTTTCCACTAAACGTATATAGACAGCCTTCGGATGTAATGCAGCAACAGTGGCCTGCAATACACTCAGCGCAGATGAGTTTCCCAGCAATTGGAAACGTTGTTGTTGATAAGCACTGTAGATTTGTGTGGCGGCCGATCCACAAGTTGTCACTGTATTGTTGATAACGGAGCCAACAAAAGCATTGAACCAGGACACATTCATTTCATTTCAAAAATAAACAGTTTTAGAAATTTCCCAGGATAAAGTAAACCGCAATGTAGAAGGCCAAGTTATTATTGCCACTCAAAATGATTTGAAATATCAAATGCAAATTTTATGTTTTTTTTAGAAGACTTTTAAAGATTCCAGTTTCCACTCTTGAATGGGAACCCAGAATAACAGCAAAAAGGCAACGCAGCAAAAATACTATATTCGCAAAAATATAGAATTCAGACTTTAGTTGGAGAAACAGAATCACTTTTTTCAATTTGTTTTAATTTATATGTTGTGACCAAAAGGTTTTTTTGCTACCACTATTTTTCGATATGTCTTTGAGCGCCTTAAATGGTCCCTGTTTTCTTGAATTTAGTGATTCTGTTTGGTGGAATTTATTTAGTCCTCATTTGTCTCCTCTTTTTGACACTAATCTTAGTTGTCATGTTATCATGTCATTTGTTATATTCTCTTTGGCCTATTTGACATTTTACAAAATAAACATAATTAGTGCCAACGTAGTGCATAAGACAAGGCAGATCCACAAAATAGTGTTATTTGAGCAGCTGGTTAAATTTTTGTAAATTTGATTTATTTTGCAAGAACTTTTGCATGTTATTGGAGACGTTGATGTTTTTTTTAAATGTTTAAAATTATGCTGTTAAAGCTATCCCTGTTTTTAGTTTTTTAAAGTAAACTGTCAGAATGAAGGAATGATAAAAATAGAAAAAATTTAAATGATACGACCACACTTTACTTACTTTTATTGAGATTTTATTAATTTTTTTAATATTATTTGATAGCAATTCGCTTTTTCTTCTATGCTTATGGGTATGATACGTTACGTAGCTCCTATATATTCCTATTTCCCATCCCTGCTCCGTGTGACTACGTTTCGTATTAATCATACATATTTTCATCTGTCATATGTCCATATTTTATTCCTTATTTTGACATTTAGCATGGTGCTTGCACCCTTTTTGCCGACTATAGTTAGAGCCGCAAAATATTTTTTCTATTTCTGTATTAAAAATTAATTCCAGAGTTATAGAAGAAGTACAAGTATTAAACTTTTCTTTGGAAGTGTTGTTAAACGGTATAAAATATTAAGTAGCAGTAAAGTCGTTCAAGAAAAGTCAATGCGAAGAGTGAACCAATCAATCAACGTCCAAATCAGAAACAACGTGATTGAACAAATCTGTGAAAAAAACCAAAGCAAACCAAAATAAATTAGAACACCTTACGCGTATTATTCTGGCATAGAAAATAAAATCTATAATTATAAGCGTATATATTGTGAAACCAAGTGTATTGTTCCACATGTTGTTCATATACACACATTTGTATATATTTAAATAGCTGCATATGTATATATATATGCAACAATTATGTATATAAAAAAAAGAGTCGCGAGTTATTTGAGTGCATCTTATCTGAGTAGCGTGGATTAACACCTGCATTTTTAATTGGCAATCACAAAGTAAAATTAAAGGGCATCATTGTACGTCCCTCCTTACCTTACTTTTTGTACAACAACCATCAACCCACCCACATGTGCAATACGCAATGCTCTTTAAATATCCAATATCATCGAAAAAAGTGTTAACCAAGATTTGTGTGTGTTCGTGCGTGTGCCAAATGTTCTTGATGGTTTTTTATGCTCTTCTATCTCTAGAGAATGTGTGAATGATCGATCATTGCATTTCAGGTTATTATAGCGTAAAACGCCAAAGAAAAGCGAAAGCAAACAAAAACAAATCAGCCAAGCTATTACAACTATTACAATAAGGTACATTGTAGGACAATCAAAAGGGAGAGGAAAGCTGAAGTATGGCACAACACGTGCAAGATCCCGCTGTATCTGAGAGGCGTCTGCGGCCTATTTATGGTGAGTGTACTTTCTGTGTTTAAGTACATATGTATGTACAAACATAGATATTCCTAATCACCTATTATGTGATAGTGGATATCTGAAATAGGTCTACGTTTTGTTTTCTATAAGCAAAACTGGTACGTGTTTGTGCGTGAATAAATAGATACTCGGTGTTGTCCTAATTGTAAATGATGAATGATGGATATTGGGTACAGTGGTACCTTTTTATACATACAGTAAAATTAAATATGAAATCAACAATACAATATTTATATGAAAATCATATTACATATTTTTTACCAGATACTGCTGTTTGTCCGACTCCAGTTGCTGCCACTGCTACACGGCATTCCACTTTCCGCAACCTGCGGATGCACCCTCTAGCTCTCAGCTAAGCTTCTCATGATAGCGATGAACCGCACATAAATCGCAGCTCGGAATTCCAACTGGTTGGTGCTCATGGTCGTCACATGCCGGGGTAGTATCAGTCTTGTATAGTGTAATTTTCATGTGTCGCGAGTGGGCTTTGTTCTTGAAATTCTTGCTAAATTCAAAGTATTATAACTTACAGAGTTTGCTATTTTTGAAATTACATATAACATGTCTGATTGTATAATGGCAGGTTAAATATTGTCTGAATCGGTCTAAACCTTGATATAGTTCCCATGCAAATCTCCCCTTTATGCTTCTTGAGCCTCTAGAGAGTGCAATTCAATTATCCAATTTGTCTGAAATTTTGCAAGATGACTTTTCATGTGACCATCTTAAGTAAAGGCCCAACCGGTCAATAATCTTACATAGTTCCCATATAAACCGACCTCTCGATTTTAATCCTTGAAACTCTAGAGGGCGCAATTCTCATCCAATTTGGCTGCAATTTCGCACGATGACTTTTGCTATGAACTCCAATATATATAATAAGTGTGGCCCAAATCGGTCGTATACAATTTGGCTGCAATGTCGCACGTGACTTTTGCTATGAACTCCAATATATATAATAAGTAAGGCCCAAATCGGTCTATAATCTGATATATGCCCTATATAGTTTGATATCTCAATTTGACATCTTGAGCACCTTCAGAAAGCAAATCTTATCAAATTATCAAATTATAAAACTACATTATCAATTTCTGTTCTCACGAGGGCTGCTATATAAGAATAATTGTTGCCAGGCGCAATCTGAAATTTCTATTGAAAAGTTTGAAATTTTTAGCATAATCGCACTCAGAACGTTTTAAATTACGACCATCGTTTGTATTATTTACAGTGACATGAAATAATTAATTGGTCAAAAATATGAAGCAACTCGCGAATATTTTCACGCGACCATTTTTTACAACTATCGACGTGGAGCTTTGGTGAACTTAAATCATTGTATAGCCTAGAAGCACTATCCTATAGCATTGTGAAATCCCATGGCAGCTGGTTGTATGTACCGGATTGACCCGATGAATTTCTTCATCGGCAAGGGTTGCCGCCTCAGTGTACCACACACTGCTACAACAACAACAACAACATTGTGAAAAAGTGGTTTAGTGAATTCAGACGTGGTCGATGTTCGCTCAAAACCGAATTCCTTTAAGGTCGTCCAAAAAGTACCGTTGTACCAGAGAACATTGATGCCGTGCGTGAACTTTGAATACAAGATTGCCATGTGACATACTGTGAGATAGTGGTATCCTTGGGCAATTTCTCTCGCCAGCATACATCAACACCTTGCTGTTGAAAAGGTTTGTTCTCGATGGTTTTTGCAAAATTTGTCTATTGCACAAAAAAGGCTCGTGTCGATTAGTGCGAAGAAATGTTGAAAAATACGATCGCGGTGTCTCAAAATACGTTTATAAGATTATCGCATGCGGCGAAATGTTGATATATGCGTATGAGCCCGAAACAAAACAACAATCGAAAGAAGCACTTCGAAACGCATGGTCGCCTGTTTCTTCCCAAAACTGGTCATGTGTCGACTGTTCCGCTTAAGAAACGTAGAAAGTCAAGTCTGCGTGGGAAATCACAATTTGAATTCTTTGGAGAAATTCGACTAAGGAACAATGCGAGCTCTTACCCATCGGCTCAAAACTGCGCTTTTTGACCGGCCAATACGTCGAATTGAGGGCTTATAAACGAGTCGTTTTTCCCTTTTAATTTGTAAGGGCAAAACGAGTCGTTTTCAATGGATTATAAAGGGAAAAATATGTTTCCTTCTGCCACATTTTGAAGGGAAAAATATTTTTCCTTCTGCCACATTCAATGATGTGAAAAATAATTTCGATGAAAGTATTTTTGGCTGCCGGTAAATACATTTATGGCGATAAGCCTACTATTTTTGGCAGCAGTTACAATTTTATGACAAAGTCATTATAATTCCACTTTTTTCGCTATGTACTCATAATATATTAGAAAAATGATTTTTTTGTTGTGAAAACATAGTGGCTTAGGGAATAAAATGAGTTTTCACCTTTTCTTACATTAAAAAAAAAATTTTGTTGAAAGATTAAAAAAAAAAACTATTTACAACGCAAATTTATTTACTTAAATTGGTTATGACAGAACATTTGCTCCAATAACCGAACGTAGAACAAAGTTCCAAGCGCCTGGATCTGATACCAAGTCTCGAGATGTCTCTCACCACTTGATTTTTATTAGGCCTTTGGCCGTCCCGGTTTGCGTGTACCATCGTGATCGCCGTCAAAACACTTCTTCGCTGGAGCTTCTTCATTCATTTTGATAACATGACCTAGCCAACGCTACCATTGTATTTTGATGCATTGAGCTATGTTAACGTCGTTATACAGCTCATACAGTTTGTGGTTCATATGGCGCCGATACTCTCTATCAATGCAAACTGGTCCATAAATTTTACGTATAATCTTTCTGTCAAACACTCCAAGCACTGCCTCTTCTGCTTTCACAAGTACACATGCTTCGAAACCATATAACAACACGGGTAGTATCAGTATCTTGTATCGTGTAAGATTCGTCTGTCGAGAGGTGGCCCTGTCTCTAAACCGTTTACTTAATCCAAAGTAGTATCTCTTTGCCAGTATTTTCCTTCGCTTCATTTCAAAACTGGTGTCATTCGTTTCGGTTACGGCGGTGCCGGGGTAGATAAAGTTGTTGACTATCTCAAAGTTGTGGGTTCCAATATTCTCCATTTACTTTAACTGCTCGGTTGTACAAGTCGTTTTGGTAGGTGTCAGTAACCTGTTGTGTTTGCAGCTTTGCGATGTCCAGCTTTCGTGCAGTTTCAGATCGTACGTTTCTCGCCACACAAAGACGTGTGCGAACTTTTGCCGCAACAAATTAATAAACTGATTACGTCAAACTGAACCCTCTACTCTCATCTGTTAATTGCAAAGACATTTTCAGATCTAAAGATATTGATGAAATGAGTTCAGCTTTATATACTATGCTACTTGACTTTATTTCTCAATCTGTCCCTAAAACTACTTTTTGCAAAGCATCTGGTCCTCCATGGAATCCAACCAATCTTTCTAGGTTGAAGAACAAGAAGAATAAATTATATAAAAGGTTTAAACACTCAGGGTCAACGTCTGACTTTTCGAAGTATTCTTTAGCAAAGGAGACATATTGGCATATGGTAGTTATTTAAAAAAAATAGAAATCAATTGAAATCAAATCCTACATCTTTTTACAAATTTGTGAAATCAAAGCGCCGTTGTAATAGTTTACCGAAATTTATTAGATATAAAGCTAAAATAGGTGATAACGATTCAGGTATTGCTGACATCTATGAAGAATTTTTTAAGCATTACTTACCCAGATAATTATTATAATTTATGTGAAAAATATCCATACACAATCAACAATTCCGCTTTTATAGACGTGACTGGGATTGGCGAAAACATAGTACTTGAAAATTTAAGGTCACTGAAGATAACTTTTAATCCTGGTCCAGATGGAGTTCCATCGTACATTATAAAGCATTGCGCTTTCGAACTTTCATGTCCCCTTTGTACACTTTTCATCCGTTCATTAAAGCATGGATATCTGCCGGAATTGTGCAAGCAATCTTATATAAGACCGTTATTTAAAGCCGGAAATGGCAACGAGGTTTCTAATTACAGGGGCATTTCAATTTTGAATTCTATTCCAAAGCTATTAGAGAAATTTTTTATTGACACTATTTCACATCAAGCGTATGCAGATGATGTAATTATTTTCAGATTGACGAGAGACTCTGATGAACATTGATGAACCTTGATACTCTTTACGAATGGTGCGACCAGAACTTTATGGAACTTAATATTTCCAAATGTAAACACATATCATTTTTAAGACTAACCTCTCTTAAAACTAGCTACTTTTTGGTTTAAATCAACTTGAAATAGTTTATAGCTATAATGACCTTGGATTGCTTCTAGACCAACGCTTAAACTTCCGTCAACACATCCCAATGGTTGTACACAAAGCACGTGGTGATCTTGACTTCATACTACAATATTCATTCTGATTCGATAAAATCCGTTCAAAAACAATTTCTTTAATTTTGTCTCCATCGAAATGGGTGGGACAGAAGCTAATTACATTCGTATGAGTGCCGAAAACATTGCGTTTTAAATTAATTCCTGGTCAAATAGATTCTTGCTTTCTTTTGAGTCGAATTTTCTTTAACGATCCTATCAGACCTACCAGATATTTTGGTCTTTTAAAAATTTCTTAATATAGAACCATTTATGCAAATAATGATCCTTTTGGGCACCTATGTTATAAATTTAATCAACTGAAAGATATAAAGATCTTTCTGAGAATCGAAAAAATTAAACAGGAAAATTATATTATTTATAATTCTTAGGTTAATAAATTCGCAAATATATTGTTATTAGTAAAAGTTAAATAAAAAAAACGTCTAAAAAAGGATTACCCATATGTATATAATTTGGCAACACCACATTATCGAGGCGCTTGGAACACTATTCTACGTTCGGCTAGTGGAACGAATATTCTGTATATCAGATAAAGTATCTCGATATCAGATAAAGTAAGTTATCTGATATCGAGAAATCTTTTAAGTTATAAGGAAGACAGTTGTATAATCTAGCAATTTCGAACTCGGGTTTTAAGTGGGTTAAGTCGTGAGGTCCGTCTACATAGCGGTTACTAACTTTAGTTTGATTTTATGAGATCAGAAGGTCAGGTTCGTGCACAAATACAAAACCATCAAAAATGTTTTATATAGCTTTAGGGTATATATGTTTAAATACCCAAGTATTTACCCATTACCCATCTCTAGCCATGGTCATATCTGACTAGAGATTGGTAATCTGTTCCGACCCTATAAAGTATATATATTCTTGATCAGCGTAAAAATCTAAGACGATCTAGCCATGTCCGTCCGTCTGTTGAAATCACGCTACCGTCTGTAAAAACAGAGATATTGAGCTGAAACTTTACACAGATTCTTTTTTTGTGCATTAGCAGGTTAAATTCGAAGATGGGCTATATCGGACTATATCTTGATATAGCACCCATATAGACCGATCCGCCGATTTAGAGTCTTAGGCCCATAAAAGTCACATATATTATCCGATTTTGCTGAAATTTGTGACAGTGATTTTTGTTAGGCCCTTTGACATCCTTCTTCAATATGGCCCAGATCGGTCCAGATTTGGATATAGCTGCCATATAGACCGATCCGCCGATTTAGGGTCTTAGGCCCATAAAAGTCACATTTATTATCCAATATTGCTGAAATTTGGGGCAGTGAGTTGTGATAGACCATCCTTCTTCAATATGGCACAGATCAGTTCAGATTTGGAAATAGCTGTCATATAGACCGATCACTCGATTTAAGGTCTTGGGCCCGTAAAAGGCGTATTTATTGCATGATTGCGCAGAAATTTGCGACAGTGAGTTGTGTGAGGCTCTTCAACATTTTTCTGCAACTTGGCCCAAATCAGTCCACATAGACCGATATCTCGATTTAAAATCTTGGCTCCATAAAAGGCGCATTTATAATCCGATTTCACTGAAAAGTGACACAGTGAATTATGCTAGACTTTTCGACGTCCGTGTCGTATATGGTTCAGATCAGTTAATTTTTACATATAGCTACTAAAAAGACCAACATTTTGTTATACACAATTGAACATTGATTTGTACTTATTAGTATTTGGTCCAAATCTGAATATATTTCGATATAACTGCTATGGGGGATAACGTATGCAATTTCCACTGGATTTTGAGGAAAGATGGTTTACATATATACCTACCCGAGGTGGTGGGTATCCAAAGTTCGGCACGGCCGAACCTCCATTTTACTTCTTCCCCAATATTTTTTATTTTAGTCCTTGTTGTCATGGTTGTTCAATATATTCCATAGGAGGGTTTTGGAGGTGGCGCGCCCACACTTTGTTTATAAGTTAGCACGGAGTAGGGTCCGCCTACCCCTGGAAGTATCCTGTTTTCACTACGCGGCAATTTTGCACCATTTAAAAGAAAATCAAGAAAATCGGTTCAGCCGTTTTTGAACCTATGCGGAACAAACAAACACAATTTGATTTTTATATATAAAAAAATTAGGATTGCATATCAATATATCCAGGTGTTAAAAATGAAACTCATAACATGATTAGTATACCCCCATCCTATGGAGGGTTCCTAAATTAGGAACCCTCCTAGTGTAGCCGCTTACTGTGCTCTTTGAAATCAATTCATGCTTGCAAATAGCAATTGCATAAAGTAAAGTATAAAATATTTTTTAATAATTGCCAATGTAATTTCTTTGCAGTAAATTTTATTGAAAATACTCTTTTCTCCTTGTTATTCTATTTGCTTTTACTATGAAATATGTAATATTGTCATTATGTATGGGAATATAATCAGCTAATTAATCGTTTACCAGGAGGCAAGACATATTTCACAGCAAAAAACATGCACTTGAACGCACATCATTTATTTTATTTTTTCTTTGTGTTTTTTTTTTAGCAAAATACAAACCGGGCAACATATGGTCGAATATAGAAAAAAGCTATTTAATTAAACTTTTTTTTCTCTTACAGATAACTTGGAGGTTGGCAACAATCGCAAGGCACTACAAGAATCAGAGAAAGTCTTGAAAAAACATCCGAATCAATTATGTGCTAAAGCACTTAAGGGTCTGGCGCTATTACGTCTGGGACGCTATGAGGAAAGCCATGGGTTTCTGCAGGCAGTGGCCAATGAAAAGCCAGTGGATGATGCTACGCTACAAGTCCTATCATTTTGCTATAAAGAATTGGAGCAATGTACGTGGGTAATTAATTAACAAAAAAAAATAACACAAATGTCAGATTGAGCAGAAATCGTTGTGGGTAAATTATATCAAATTTTAGGCGAAATATGCGTTTTTTTTCTCAAGTTTTCATTTTGTTATTTTACCAGCAGCTGTTGTCTGTCTGTCTATTTGCTTATGTATGGGACAGTAGGATTCTAATGTATATTTTTCAAATAATTCATTTATAATTATTTATTTTGAAACATACAATGACAACTAATAATAAATTTATATACAAAGCTTATTTGAAGAATCTAACAATAAGATAAGGAATGATTGCACATTTTAATTAAAATAAGCAAATAAATTGAATAATTAAAAAACGCTCATTTGTCGCTTAAGAAATAAACAAAAATATTTTTTTGATAATTTTAAATTATAATTTATAATTAATACTTAAAATTCCAATGAAAATTAAAACTTTTTCATTTGTGTCCTATTAAAAAACTATAAAGATCATTATTAAAGTCATTAAATAACTATTAAAGCGATTTAAATCATTTAAATTTTTTTATTTCTATTTTCAATGTCGGCCTTTTTTCCTATTATTTTTTGGCTTTTGTCATCTCATCTTAACATAAGTGATTTTTTTCTACAGGATTATAAATTATATTGTCTATATATCTGTTAGCAACATACATAATAATTTATTTTGTAGCGCTATATTTGTTTGTATGTGCACATATAAATGTATGTAGCTATACTTTACTAACAAGAAAGAGACATTTTTGCAATTCTTTTGGATTTATTCACACAAAATAGCAATGTTTGGCATATATCCAAAATATAAAAAAAAACATATGTTGGACATTCCCTGGTGGTGGAAATAGTGGTGTCGAGTATACGGTAATTGATCTGTCTATGATATTTTTGGCAGCTAATACTTTAAGAGGCGTTCCTCCAAGGCCTAATTATATCTCCGTATTGCAAAAGGGCATATAGGTTGTCTTAGCAATAAATTATGATTACAAACTTTTGTTTTCTTATTTGCCATTAAGACCAAAAATATCAAACCTAAGTCTTACTGGCCAAAATGACTGCTTGTTTTAAACGATGTGGTTAGCATGTCCGCCTATGACGCTGAACGCCAGGGTTTGAAACCTGACGTGAACATCAGAAAACATTTTCAGCGGTGGTTATCCTCACCTAATGCTGGCGACATTTGTGAGATACTTTTGCCATGTAATAACCATTCCCCAAAGAGGTTGTTGTAGCAGTGTGTTCTACACTGAGTCGGCAGCCCTTGCCGATGAAGGACTTCAACGGGTCAATCCGGTACGTACAACCGGCTGCCATGGGATTGCCCCAAAGAGGTGTCGCACGGCTATAAACTCTATAAATATAAAAAGGAGGCCGCTTATTATTGAGATTAAACTTGATATGGACAGCACGCAAATTTGCATGCTTTAAAACCTAAAAAATTCCCAAAAAATTATACAATCAAAAAAAAAATTTAATGTTTGGAACTCGCCTTCTAGCTACATTTATGAGGTATGCTACCATGTTAAAACTTCTTTACCAAGTGGTATCGCTATGCGGTACTCCGTTCGGACTCGGCATACAAAAAGAGACCCCTTTTCATTTCATTGAGCATAAAACTTTAAACCTATGACGCCGAACGTCTGGGATTAAAGCCCGGCGCGAAAATCAGAAAATTTTCCTATTACTAATGCTGGCCTGCCATGTTAAAACTTCTCTACCAAGTGGTGTCGCTATGCAGCACGCCGTTCGCGCTCGACATACAAAAGGAGTCGCCTTTTCATTTAATTGAGCTTAAAACCCTTAATCGAACTTCACTCTTTGATATGAGAAAAGTATACCCTGTTCCTTAATGGAATGTTTATTGGAAATTCATTATAAGGACGTCATGTTGAATATAAGGATGTCATAAAAAGATCCAAGAGGGATGACCTGACGGTTTGATTAAAGCTTTTAATGAAACATTTTATTTCTTTTTACAGGGGAAGGGGAATAGGAGAGGATGGCAGAGGAGAGGTATGGAAAGAAGTAGTGAGGTGAGGAGAGAAGAGGAGATGCGAGGAGAAGTAAAGGGAGTTAAGCCGAGGAAAGGTAAGGGGAGAGGGGGTGAGGAGAGGTAAGGGGAGAGGGGGCGAGGAGAGGTAAGGGGAGGGGAGGATGGGAGAGGTAAAGTGAGCGGAAGTTAGGAGAGGTAAGGGGAGGAGAGGTTAGAATAGGTAAGGGGTGGGTAAGAGAAGGGCGGAAAGGATAGGGAAGAAGAAGGGAGGAAAGGATAGGCGAAGAGAAGGGAGAAAAGGATAGAGGTTGAGAAGGGAGGAAAGGATTGGGGAAGAGAAGGAATAAAAGGATAGGGGAAGAGAAGGAATAAAAGGATAGGGGAGAGGAGAGGAGAGGAGAGGAGAGGAGAGGAGAGGAGAGGAGAGGAGAGAAGAGAAGAGAAGAGAAGAGAAGAGAAGAGAAGAGAAGAGAAGAGAAGAGAAGAGAAGAGAAGAGAAGAGAAGAGAAGAGAAGAGAAGAGAAGAGAAGAGAAGAGAAGAGAAGAGGAGAGCACTGCGGCACGCCGATTGGACTCGGCTATAAAAAGGAGGCCCCTTATCATTGAGCTTAAACTTGAATCGGACAGCATTCATTGATATGTAAGAAGTTTGCCCCTGATCCTTAATGGAATATTCGAGGGTTAATTTGCAGAGTAGCTGCAAATGCAGTCGCGAACAATCAGCTCTATCGATGCATGATGCTCCATATGACAAGGCTAGTTATTGGTGCCTTTAATACCAAAGATAAGGCATGATATTGCAATCTGCTAGAAGAACACGTACCGAAAGTATGGGAACTACAATATATCGGGTTTATACCCACCACCATAACATAGCAGGTCTAGACAACATTCATGCAGACACGGTAACAGATGCGGTAAACAGCTACGGGGTGACTGTAGTCCTCGGAGAACGACCGCCTCCCATTGCAACTGAAGAAATTGACCTCCCCTGGTAAACCAGAGTAGTTCCGGCTCAACAACAACATCCATAAGATGGAGGTTATACAAATATAATCTTTCCATTTGCAACACCTTGTAATATTAAGCTGAGACCCTATGAAGTATATATAAATTCTTGATCGTGTTGAAAATTTTAGTCGCTCCAGCCATATCCGCTCGTCCGTCCAACTGACTGTGGACGTATTCATTCGAGTGGATATATTCATTCGATTGAATGAATATTCATTCATTCGATTGAATGAATATTCATTCATTCATTGAATGAATATTCATTCGATTGAATGAATATATCCACTTGAAATTACAGAAACTTTTTAATAATATAGGTAGGTGGGGAATCCAAAATGGCCAAATAGTTTCAGATTCGAATACATCTCCGATGTACAATACACACATTGAATCATGTTGTGATTTCCAATATCCATGCCAAGTATGAACTGAATTATAAACTGATATAGCCCCCATAAAAACCGATCCCAGCGTTTGAGATCTTTGGGGCCCGAAGAAGCCACAATTTTTTTCGATTTGGCTGAAGTGAAGAACTCACACCGAATCCTGTCCAGAAAGCTTCATTAAACCCGATACCCCGATGTAACTTTTTGAGATTATAGAAACCTCAATCAACACCGGTTTTGGGTATCAACAGGGTTGTGGGTACCTAAAATTTGGCTCGGCCGAAATTAGCCTGAATTTATTTGTTTTTTTTTTTTAATCAAATTAAAATTTTCTTTAATATAAGCCCACTGTCAACCAAATAATGAGTGACTGCACAGATAAGAATTATGCTGTACCCATTAAAATTACATTGTTGTAATTTGCCCACAATATTCTGCATTTAACATTAAGTTCTTAAAGAGTAAGGACAGAATTTTTAGCCCTTGATTAAAATAAATTTTCTCACAATGTGTTTTGTTTTATTATAATTTTTAGTGGATAAAATTGTGGATATTTACAATTATGCAGTTAAACAGTCACCTAATAATGAAGAATTACTGGCTCATCTTTTTATATCACATGTACGCATGGAGGATTTCAAATCACAGCAATCGGTGGCCCTGCAAATGTACAAAGCACAGCCTAAAAATGCCTATTATTTTTGGGCTGTAATGAGTGTGGTACTACAGGTTGGTAAAATTTATAAATATATTAAATATCGCAATGCAAATATATTTCTTTGTGTTTTTTTTTAGGGAGTACGTGGTCCCGAAAAAGCTAATCCTGCCAAACGGAAAATCTACTTGTCTCTGGCCCAACGCATGGTTGACAAGATGATTCAAGAAAATAAATTAGAATCTGAGCAAGAAGCATTTTTATATTTGCATATATTGCAGTTGCAAGGCATGGAAAAAGAAGCTTTAGATTTTCTAAATGGACCAGTGTGTGAAAAAGTCTATCCAGGAGCACCTATTTATCTGAAAATAAATCTCATGAAATCTCTAAAGATGTGGTCAGAGTGTAATGTACTGCTGAAGAATTTGCTCAAGGAGGAGTAAGTAGAGCAAATAATTTTATTTTCTAAAGAATAAATTTCATCAAAATTAATTTCTTATGGAATAGAAGAAAAAAAATTCTACATACCGACTTAATTCTTGCAAAGCTTGCTACATAAAAGTTTAAATGCATACTTTACTCAATATTCTACTCAGTAAGAGAAACCTCAAGTGATTTCAAACCTTGAATGTATAAAGTTTGGAAAAAAAACAGGCAAACCAATTTTTTGGGTTTCGGGATTTGTTTTTTTTTTTAATTTAAATGGATTTTTTTATTATTTTGCAGTCACGACCGTTGGGATTACTATAAGGATTATATAACGACATGTTTTGAATTGGATGCTTTGCATAAATCAGAAAACAACATAGAGAAAACAGACGAGGAAAAAGATAACGTACAATCTAATTGTAATACCATAGAAGAATGTAGGGATTTCCTAACAGAGGTAAGTCTTGAACACGGTTTTGAGTATAAAATATAAACAATAACTTTGCTTTTACTTTTTTTTTAGTTAATCGAATCTTCGGAGAAAAAAGTCAGAGGACCATATTTGGCACGTTTGGAATTGCATCAACGTATGCGTCAACACAATATAGATGCTAAAGCATCTATGGGAGAGTTTAGTGATTTGGTGATAGCCTATTTTCGTTTATTTGGTGACAAACCCTGCTGCACGCATGATATTTCATTATTTCTACCCGCTATCAGTATCGAAGAGAGGAAGGAATTGGCTAATAAGCTTGTAACAGAAACTGGAATAACATCGGCAAATTTACCAAAGGATGTAAGTCATTTAACAGTTCACTGCTACAATCGAATATCAAGTATCCCCTGGTAAAGCCAGACGGCACGCTAACTAATTTGTTTGGTGTTAACAAATTGAGTACGTGCAACCGATGTCTGCACCATGACATTGAAAAGTGCTTTACCATTTAGAAGTGAAAATTCGAAGGGAGGTTATCTTTATCGCATCTTTCAAAGAAAAAAAAATTAATTTATAACCACTCAGGATAGCTTCAGCGGTTTAAGCGCTTGGAGGTCTGAGTCTGTTCGACAGGCGATAAGACTGAAAGGCTTCTAACAATGTCATCTAGTTCGAATCTTAAGGACCACAAAAAAAAAGAACCTTGTTCTAAAGTTTATTGAGAGGCTCGGTGCAACAAATTCTTTGGCAAAAACATGGACCCTCAAAAGAGGTGAACATACAAATAAAAGGAGCCTTCATCTAAAGTTTATTGAGAGGCTCGATGCAAAGACTATCACCATTAAGAAGAGATTGTTTTAAATAAGTTGTTGTTGTTGTTGTAGCCGCATTGACGTGTGGAGATAGCGACCCTCGCCAAGCTCTGTAGGTGAAAAAGCCCGTTCCAATACTAGTTTTGTCATGACGAGTATCACAGGCACCCAGTATTTGGCAAGAGCTGTTGCCTCACGTTCTCTTACTGTGACTCTACACTCGATACCGCTGATTGTCCGCGACGACTGCAATTGCAGCAGTCAGCAAACTGTGGCCGGTAGCTCTCAACTGAGCGTCTCTTGAAGACGATGAACACCACACCGAGTTTGACCCATAAACGGACTCGGGGGACTGGACTGGACTTCCTCCAGATTGTGATATGCGATGTCCGTGAAGATAAATTCGAATATAACTTAGCCAAGACACAAATCTGACATTTTAACATAGCTATGTTAGGTGATAACAGAGCACTGTTAACTAATTTTTCATTTATATTGGGTTGCCCAAAAAGTAATTGCGGATTTTTTAAAAGAAAGTAAATGCATTTTTAGTAAAACTTAGAATGAACTTTAATCAAATATTCTTTTTTTACACTTTTTTTCTAAAGCAAGCTAAAAGTAACAGCTGATAACTGACAGAAGAAAGAATGCAATTACAGAGTCACAAGCTGTGAAAAAATTTGTCAACGCCGACTATATGAAAAATCCGCAATTACTTTTTGGACAACCCAATATTTTAAATAAAAAAATAATTTGTAGCAATTTCTCTCCTAATATTTTCTAAAATCACTTGCTAAAGAATTTATCTAAAACTATAAAATGCTTAAAAATAACCAAACCCTCAAACCTCTATATCAAAAATATAATGACCCATTTTTAAAACGGCATTGCAGTGAACTCATCATAGATAGGTGATACAAACTTATACCAGAATTAGCTCCTACCAAGAGCTTTTAGAATCATAAGACATGGGGACTTCAAATTATATTTCAGATCGGAGAAATTTCGTCCCAAAAGTTATATCTGAATTTAACATAATAGCCCACTGTGCTGGACTGGTCATAGATAGGTGATGCAAACCAATACCAGAATTAGCCCCTACCAAGAGCTGTTAGAATCAGAAATACCCATATTCAAATTAAAAAGATCGGGATAAAAAGATCGAGCAAAGTTTTAATATTTCGACATTTGAGAAATTGCAAGGCTCAAATAAGGAAAATTTTTTAATTTATTTATTTCTCAAAAGTAATACATAACCCTCCTTGGCCAAAAAATAATAATAAACACAGGTTGCCTCAAAGACCTCAACAAGTCCAAGGGAGTTGTGTCCTATGGATTAAAAAAGGTGAAGCTAAAGAGATATAGATGCCCGGGGCTGGGCATTTAGGAGACGGCTCAGCAATTATAGCTAAAAACTTGTCTGAGGATCTATAGCCATATCGCCAAAGTCTGCTGGATTGGTCTAGACGGGAAATCCTCCTACTTCGACAGACGCAGCCGGGGAAGCATCTGAGGAGGAATCGGTCACACCGCAAATGTCCAACGCTATAAGGAAGAGTACTTCTACAGATAAATCTCCACCAGTGCAAATCTGAGGGTCTTTCTGATGGCAAAAGGATTTGATGTTGTTTTTGTCCAGGAACCATGAGTAAATGAAGGCGTGTTTTACCAATAGCACTCTTGATAGTATTCAAAATTGATTTGAAGCTCAATTTTCTGTAAAGCAAAGCACCCTGTAATTTTACGATTTCAGTAAATGGAAAAGTCTTTCCTACCAATAAGACATGTCCAACCATCAGTATCTTATATCTTCCGTTAAATAGAACAATATCCGTCTTAGACGGATTAATCCCTATACCACTTTCGACAGCTCATTTCACCGTCGTACGAAGAGCTTCATGAAGTATGTCTCTAAGGTTGTCGTGAAAATTTTCCCGTTCAAAGTTTTCTTCGCTTACGTGTAGAAAGAAGCGTCAGATCTGAATCAACACAAAAGCCGGTAAACTACAGACATCGGCGTACTGCAATCGATTTACTATCTCATAGACCCGATAATATTTTTATACAATGTCAAAGCTACAAATACACACTTTCCTATGAACATCTTCAATAAGTAACAGTGGATACTTCTCCCATTACAAAGAGTGCACCCAGGCATTCGGTGTCATATGCGGACATGCTAAACTCTGCGCCACGGTGGCCTGTAAAATCTATACATGGGTACCTGGAGTCTGCATCAAAGAATTCATAGTATGGCTAGGGCGTCGTAGTGTTTACTGAGGCCCCTGAAAATATCTTTTGTATGCTCTGACCAAGATTAGATATTTCAATATTTGTTTTTTATAAAATTTTAATAAAAATTCTATTAGATACATGTTTTATTTTCTTCTTCTTTTAGAAAGAACAAATGCAGAAACATATTTGCGCCTTGCAAGTATCACGAATTTGTGGCGTACATTTGGATACAGACATTGAACACCGTTTAGCCTTTTATACCTCGCTAAAATTGCGTTATGAGCATGGCTTGAGTAATTTTGGCAAAGATTTACTTCCCACTGATATGGGACCTTCGGATCCCTATGCGTTACTGGCAGGTTAGTAGTGTCCAAGAGTTAATATGTAGAGCCCAGCACCAATCAAAATTAATTTGTCTACTTTCTTTTTTTTTAGCTAACGTCATGTATGACATAAGTCAAGAGGAACAAAAATCCGATCGCATATTTGAGGCTCTTTGTTTGCTGCAATATGTCCTGCGTAACAGCACCAGCAATTTTCATGTAAAACTTTTAAGTTTGAAAATCTTTCACATGCTGGGCTGTCTATTGGGGGCCCAAGAGATGTATGAATATTTGGAAATTAAACAAATCCAACTGGATTCCATGGGCTATGTGCATTGTAATCCTATGATTTTGGCCGGCCGTTTTTCTATGGCCCGCTCCGTTTATGATACAACTTTGAAATTCTTTACAAACAGCTACAAGGAGCGGCTGGAGTACATAGCATACGCCTATCGTTTCTGCACTTTTTCGAAACTAGAAGAATTTATGAACTTTAAGGAACGTCTTACGAATAGTTTGCATTATGTGGCCATTTCCGTAGAGGCTCAATTAAGTGATTTGGCTATATTGTATGGCAACGTGCAACAGAATTTAAACACTTACATGATTATGTCCATTGATCCTGTTGAAGATCGCATTTCATGGAATGAATTAAGAGATAATCGTGATCTTACTGCCATGATACGTTGGGATCCCGTACATTTAGTCGACACCGATCGCGAACGCAGCCAATCATTCAAACAGGAAGTGGAAATACTTTCGATAAGATCCCTAATGTTGCGTATGGTTGCTTCATACGTGGATTTATTCCATCCCAATTTAAGTGTCAAATATTGTAGAGCAGCCGCTGCTGCTGGTCCTAATCTACAGGAGCTAAAAGATGCCTTGCCAGGAGCCAAAGAAACTGTCATTATTGAATCGTTGCGTGATTCATGGCTGGTGTTGTTTAAACGTCTGCGAGCAGCCGAGGATCTTAAGCCTCTGCCAAATCGTTTTCTAGTCGATTTATTACCAACACGTCTGCATTTACTGCTGGAGATGCCATATGAGAAATTCTTTAGTGATCTATCGGAATTGGTGATGGAGATGTATGTGGGCAATAACAATTTACCATTGCAATGTAAAGTGGTCACCGATAATGTTACACAGGTTGTGAATTTGATTGATGCCACTATAAAAGAAAGCAATGAGGCCACAACCGATGGACTTTGGAGGAGGCGGGAATGGCAGAGTAAAGTTGGCGCTGGTTTAGAGGTAAGATGGACACAAAAATGTTGTTTAAAACAAATCATTGTCGGATTATTTCAATAGCCCATTGTCGCAGATGTCAACAATGGGTGGGGGGCCTGATGCCATGATCGTACAATCGTCCGCATATGATACGATCTCTGTGCCTTCTGGAGGGGGTGGAATGAAGGATAGGTAGAGGTTAAACAGTGCCGGAGATATCACCCCACCTTGGGGAACTCCCTGTTGCACTCTACGGTGCTTCGACTTCCTATCCCAAAATTCCACAAATGACTGGCGACCACACAGATAATTCGTCCAATGCCACGAGGACCGTCCTATCACATGGCCTGGGTTGATTGAATCCATGGCAAATGTGTGCGGTGATGGCATGCAAAGCTGTTATTGTGCTATGCAGTCTTCGAAATCCATGTTGATGCTCGGCGAATAGAAATTCTCCCACGAGGCTCGGGAGGAGTAATGCCTCAAGCGTTTTTGCCACTGGTGAGAGAAGGGAGATCGGTCATAGTGGGGGCATCCTCATTCACCGTGCAAAACATGGAGCCTACAATCTGCTCTGCCAAAGCTATGCCACGCTGGTCGTTACCTAGGGGAGAATGCCATGAAGTGTGATGCGCATTAAAGTCCCCTAGAACCAGACGATTATGGCCAGATATTAACCCACTTATGGCGGGGTTGTAAGCTTGGCCATTAATTGGGACGCATCTACCAACCGGTGGTATGTACACGTTGTATAGCTCTATCTCGGCAGTACCGGACCGGACTGCTATCCCCATGCACGGGGGGCCATGTTGGGGTCACTAGCGCCAGGCGCAGGCGAGATGGGTCTATTCGGTTTGCCAGAATCGCCTTAATCATCGGTCGGTGTCAGTGAGGTGTAACCTGTGGATGAAGTGGGTACATTTCCGATCTTGCTCTGGCCTCACTTCACTACGGGATTATAGTCATACTGGGTATGTTGCAAGGAGCTGTGCAAACATAGCCAACAGTGGGTCACAAGCGTCGTCTTCTTTTGCGTCCTCGTCGCCGGACTATGTGACCCCCCCGACCTGTCCCCTGCAATATTGCCAGGCCAGTGCCGGGAAGTGTATCATTTTTCCAACTTAACTGCAACGGTCTCCGTGGCAACATCGATGAGATTGTGCATTTTGATTCAGTTTACAATCTTGGTCGGCTGGAAGAGAATTCGGTAGTTTTTTTGAAAAATGTTGGTCGGAAAAAATATTTTGCAGTGGTGAAGCTGTTTAGAAAGTAGCTTTGAATGGCTTAAACGTTTGTATTAGAAAAACACTCACACACAAGTTTTGATTATTCTCTTTTTTTACCCATACTCAGAAATGGAATAACTAGTGGCATTTTCGATGTCTAACAAAATGATGTGTTTTAGGCCTTCTATAAGAAAAGATTTTAGAAGTTTAATGTGTATGTGTATCAGCTCTCTTGTAAGGTCAGTTTTCACCAGTTTTTAAGAGAAGACCAACTGATTTCCACCGCTGGGAGATTATTTATGGTGGTCATCCACTAGAGTGGTGATAAAATGTAACGTTGTCGCAATAACTTCGAAAGAAGTACGATCTACCAATATACGGCCTTAAAAACCTCCACACCTAAAGTGATTGCCCACCAAGGACGAAACGCATCTCGCAATGATTGGTGTGTGGTAACCTCTGGATTATCTTTTCCATTGCAAAAAATCATCCATAATTACACTCGTCTCGAAAGAGAAATTAGCAAAAAATTATGAAAAAATGTGATTTGACGCTCCAAAAGACAGAAAAAAAATTATTCTTGTATCTTTGTATTTTCCTTACAGATAATTTCGCTTTATGCCTTCATACTTCAGGCAATATATGAAAAACTGCAGGCATCCACAAAAACTAAACAAAAAAGAAAATCCCATGCCGATGGCGGTGAACAAGTAATGCATGAAAAAGAACGTTGTCAGCTTACGGTTGAAATGATGCGCCAGCTGAAACTAGAATTTCAACGTTGTGATAAATGTCTATGTAAGTCAACACGACCATAACCCATACTATAATTTTCCAAGCGTATAATTTTCTTTTTTTGACTAACTCTCATTTATAGTGAGCTGGAACACACCTGCACTGCCAAAAAATTTAAATTCATTTATGGCTGATATGTCCCTAAAGCCCGAGGTAGAGGCTACCCTGATTGGCGATGTGGCATCAACTGTAAAAGAGTCACATGACTTTATGATAACAGAACTAAGGAATCTTCTAAAGGATAAAATACGCATGGTTACCAAGTAAACGGGTGCAACATATAGGCAGCGCTGCGTGTGTATGATGTATGTGTCCATGTGATGTATGTGTGCAGAAGCTTAAGCGCCTTTAAAATCAGTTTAGTAGTTTCTTATAACAAAAACAAAAAAAATAGTGTCGCAAAAGCAAACACTTGTATTCAACAACAAAACACTAACTTAAATTACAGTGGGGACAAACATTTTGGGCGGCATTTAAGACTAATCTAGAGTTTTTTTTTTTGTACATCTTTAAATACGTTGTACTAAAATAAGAAAAATACCACGATAATTAATTAAATAACAAAACAAATTTTGCTGTGCAAATTTTTTTAAAAAAAACACACACAGATTTTGTGTATTAAATCATTGAAAATGTTAGTAGCAAGTAAAAAAAACTGAATAAATTGGGTAGTGAAAAAGATTTTAAAATTTTTATATAAAATGTAGAAAAAAAACACATCAGAGTTGAAAATTTAAACATTTCTCCAAATTTTGGAAAATTTAGCAGAAAAATAAAATAAATTTTGAATTGTCAACTTTGTCGTCCGTATTGTAGATATTTGTCATTTGCTAATCCATTTTCTTAAGAAGAATTCCTAAAACTCATACAAGAAACAGCCAAAATTAAAAAAAGTAATGGTAATTTCGAAACACGAAAAACAAATCTTGAAAATTTGCATTCTTTACACATTTTGTATCAGAGATTTTGTGGTTATACTATAACTTACATACACCTAGCATGTATACAGAATAATTTGAAAATATCATAAACTATTTATTATTTCTATCATTTTAGAAAACATAAGAAAGTAATAAATTTCAAACCCAGTTATTGATATATTTGTAAGATTTTGCATTTTATTATTTGCAAATATTGAAAACTAAGGAAAATAAAGAAAATATTTTGTTTTTTTTTTCACTCAAAAATTTAATAATAACATATATTTTAAAATGTATATAAAAAATATTTGTAATATTATTTTCTTCCAGCCTTAAAAGTAATTATTTGAATAAAACAACCCTAAAAAAAATAATTACTGCCAAAATAAATTGAAATTTTCAGTTTTCCGAAACTTTCCTATAGAAATTTCCTTAGAAATTAAATTTTCCGAAAATTTCCTGTTGAAATGAAATTTTCAGAAAATTTCCTATAGAAATGAAATTTTCAGAAAATTTCCTATAGAAATGAAATTTTCAGAAAATTTCCTATAGAAATGAAATTTTCAGAAAATTTCCTATAGAAATGAAATTTTCAGAAAATTTCCTATAGAAATGAAATTTTCAGAAAATTTCCTATAGAAATGAAATTTTCAGAAAATTTCCTATAGAAATGAAATTTTCCGAAAATTTCCTGTTGAAATGAAATTTTCAGAAAATTTCCTATAGAAATGAAATTTTCAGAAAATTTCCTATAGAAATGAAATTTTCAGAAAATTTCCTATAGAAATGAAATTTTCAGAAAATTTCCTATAGAAATGAAATTTTCAGAAAATTTCCTATAGAAATGAAATTTTCAGAAAATTTCCTATAGAAATGAAATTTTCAGAAAATTTCCTATAGAAATGAAATTTTCAGAAAATTTCCTATAGAAATGAAATTTTCAGAAAATTTCCTATAGAAATGAAATTTTCAGAAAATTTCCTATAGAAATGAAATTTTCAGAAAATTTCCTATAGAAATGAAATTTTCAGAAAATTTCCTATAGAAATGAAATTTTCAGAAAATTTCCTATAGAAATGAAATTTTCAGAAAATTTCCTATAGAAATGAAATTTTCAGAAAATTTCCTATAGAAATGAAATTTTCAGAAAATTTCCTATAGAAATGAAATTTTCAGAAAATTTCCTATAGAAATGAAATTTTCAGAAAATTTCCTATAGAAATGAAATTTTCAGAAAATTTCCTATAGAAATGAAATTTTTAGAAAATTTCCTATAGAAATGAAATTTTCAGAAAATTTCCTATAGAAATGAAATTTTCAGAAAATTTCCTATAGAAATGAAATTTTCAGAAAATTTCCTATAGAAATGAAATTTTCAGAAAATTTCCTATAGAAATGAAATTTTCAGAAAATTTCCTATAGAAATGAAATTTTCAGAAAATTTCCTATAGAAATGAAATTTTCAGAAAATTTCCTATAGAAATGAAATTTTCAGAAAATTTCCTATAGAAATGAAATTTTCAGAAAATTTCCTATAGAAATGAAATTTTCAGAAAATTTCCTATAGAAATGAAATTTTCAGAAAATTTCCTATAGAAATGAAATTTTCAGAAAATTTCCTATAGAAATGAAATTTTCAGAAAATTTCCTATAGAAATGAAATTTTCAGAAAATTTCCTATAGAAATGAAATTTTCAGAAAATTTCCTATAGAAATGAAATTTTCAGAAAATTTCCTATAGAAATTAAATTTTAAGAAATTTTCTGAAAATTTCCAATAGACATGAAATTTTCCGAAAATTTCCTATAGAAAAGAAATTTTCCGAAAATTTTCCTATAGAAATAAAATGTTTCAAAAATTTCCTATGGAAGTGAGAATTTTATCAAAGGAACGGGGTTTTAAAATATTCGATCTTCCGTTAGCAATACGGTACCATTTGTATTCCCTGCCATTCCATTTCCATTCATTTCTCTTCTAGCTGTGCCAAAAATTTACCCTGGCTCTACTTTATCTACTGAAAATCATACTTTTATGGCAACTACACCGGGGTCAGGCAATGGTTCCTTTCTTTTCTTTCCATTTTATTCTGTATTCAGGAATACAATGCAATCTCAAACAAGTAAAAAGGCGTTATGTTCGGCCGGGCCGAACTTTGGATACCCACCACCTCGGGTATATATGTAAACCATCTTTTGTCATAATCATAATATAGACCGATCTGAACCATATACGACAAGGATGTCGAAAAGCCTAACACAGGTCACTGTGTCAAATTTCAGCGAAATCGGATTATAAATGTGCCTTTTATGGGGCTAAGACTTTAAATCGAGAGATCGATCTATATGGCATCTTTATCCAAATCTGAACCGATCTGTGCCAAATTGAAGAGGGCTATAGGACAATAAATGCGCCTTTTATGGCCCCAAAAGCTTAAATCGAGCGATCGGTCTATATGGCAGCTATATCCAAATCTAAACCGATCCGAGCCAAATTGCAGAAAGTTGTCGAAGAGCCTAACGCAACTCACTGTCCCAAGTTTCAACGAAATCGGATAATAAATGCGCCTTTTATGAGCCCAAAACCTTATATTGAGAGATCGAAATCGGGCAAAAAAAATGTGCCTTTTATGGGCCTAAGACCTTTAATCGATAGATCGGTCTAT
Source organism: Stomoxys calcitrans (assembly GCF_963082655.1). Classification (NCBI taxonomy): domain Eukaryota; kingdom Metazoa; phylum Arthropoda; class Insecta; order Diptera; family Muscidae; genus Stomoxys; species Stomoxys calcitrans. The sequence goes on from NC_081553.1 coordinate 194,075,552, forward strand.
ATGGCACCTACATCCAAATCTGAACCGATCTGTGCCATATTTCAGACAGATGTCGAGGGGCCTAACTTAACTCACTGTCACAAATTTCAGCGACATTGGACAATAAATGCGCCTTTTATTGGCCCAAAACCTTAAATCGAGAGATCGGTCCAAACTTGAAGAAGGATGTCGACTGGCCTAACACAACGCACTGTCCCAAATTTCAGCAAAATTGGATAATAAATGTGCCTTTTATGGGCCTAAGACCCTATATCAGCGGATTGATCTATATGGGGGCTATATCAAGATACAGTCCGATATAGCCCATCTTCGAACTCAACCTGCTTATGGACAAAAAAAGAAACTGTGCAAAGATTCAGCTCAATATCTGTATTTTTAAAGACCGTAGCGTGATTTCAACAGACAGACGGATATGTTTAGATCGTCTTAAGTTTTTACGCAGATCAAGAATATATATACTTCATAGGGTCGGAAATGGATATTTTGATGTGTTGCAAACGGAATGACAAAATTAATATAACCCATCCCTTGGTGATAGGTATAAAAAAATTGTAAAGAAAACCTTTAAATTTAAGGAACATTTTCCACATTAATGTTCATATTCTCCTCCTCTCGTTTCATTTGTTTCAATAATGTTTTCGAACGCGGATCGTTTAAATGCTGCAACGTATCCAAATGAGCTCTCAAATGATGAGATCTTGAAAACCGTTTGCCGCAAAGCTCACAACTAAAATTATTTAAAAAAAATTATAAATAAGTTTTTTTTTAGTTATTTAAAGTATACCTACTTAAAAGGTTTTTCACCGGTATGTGTTAGTTGGTGGACTTTAAGGACACTGGAGTATGTAAATGTTTTGCCACAAGTTTCACATGAATAGGGTCGCTCATTTCTGTGTATTCTATGGAAAATAAATTAATATATTTTTATAATTTAATTTCTTTGCGTAGCGTGCTATAGTTTTAAAATAAGCAATGAATAATTTTTGCGTTTTAAGTTGAAGGTTTCGATTTCTTCGTATCGGATAAAACGTGTATGTATATTACCTTTCATGTTTAATTAGTGTCGACCGATCTCCAAATGATCGTTTGCAGTAAACACATACATAGGGTCTTAAACCCGTATGTTTTCGTATATGGCGGGATAATTCAAAGTTGCAGTGAAATGATTGACCACATAGTCTACCAAAAAAAAGGGGGAAATAAAAAGAGTTTAGTATAGCAATGTTAAAAAGTGCAAGGAAAAACAAGTAAGAGCGTGCTAGTTCGGCCGGGCCGAATCTTATATACCCTCCACCATGGATAGCATTTGTCGTGTTCTTTGCGCGGTATCCCTTTTTAAGCAAACAAAGAATAATGAATAAGAACTGTTATGCTATTGGAGCTGTATCAAGTTATAGTCCGATTCGGACCATAAATGAATTGAATGGTGAACATTGTAAAAGTCATTGTGTAATTTTACAGTCCATTTGGATAAGAATTGCCCCTTGTAGAGGCGGCTTAAGAAGCAAAATCTGGAGATCGGTTTATATGGGAGCTGTATCAAGCTATAGATCGATCCAGACCATATTGGACACATATGTTGAACGTCATGGGAGAAGTCGTTGTACAAAATTTCTGCCAAAGCTGATGATAAATGCGCCCTCTAGAGCCTCAAGGAGTCATGATCCGAAATCGGTCTATAAGGCAGCTATACTAATCACCGTTTTTGAAAGTCATAAAAAACACCTCATGCAAAATTTCATCCAAATAGGATAAGAATTGAGATATCTGGGGCTCAAGAAGTCAAGACCTATGATTGGTTTATATGGCAGCTATATCAGGTTATTAACCGATTTTAACCATACTTAGAACAGTTGTTGGAAGTGATACCAAAACACCACCTGTAAAATTTCAGTCAAATCGGACGAGAATTGCGCCCTCTAGAGGCTCAAGAAGTCAAAACCCAAGATCGATTTATATGGCAGCTATATCAAAACGTGGACCGATTTGGCCAATTTACAATCCTAACTGACCCACACTAATAAAAAGTATTTGTGCAAAATTTCAAGCGATAAGCTTTACTCCTTCGAAAGTTAGCGTGATTTCGAATATATACTTTATGGGTTCTTAGACGCATATTTCGAGGTGTTACAAACAGAATGATTAAATTAGTATACCCCATCCTATGGTGTATAATAATAATAATTATTATATGCATTTGTAAAATGAGTCCATAAACAGCCCGCTAAAATTTTTTTTTGTTTTTTTCTTTAAAAAGTTTAGGCAAATGTTGTGTGCAAAAACCGTGATCGCGATGTTGGCCTCATCGGACGGCTTAACCACTAAAAAATTAGATGCTTCCACCTACTTACTAATTAGTGAGCAGTGCAATGGTAGAAGCAAGCCTTTTGAAAGTAAGGCTTGTTTTTTAGAGCGCAGTAAGAAAAAATTAAAATCCAACTGCCAACAACTCCTCAAAAAGATATCTAGATCAGCAACACGCATGAACCTTTTTATCCAGACAATTTTCGATTCCCATAGAATTTTTCTACGTGCTGGACGTAAATCGTAAAACAAAAATTTTGTGACCAAAATAAAAAGCGCATGGACAAAACTTTTTTTCAAAATAGGTACGAGGCTTTGCATAAACTTACTCGCACTCAAATGGTTTTTCATCACGATGTCGTCGTATATGGGCTTGCAAAGAATACCTACGATCATAGACATTGCCACATATATCACATACATACGGCTTTTTTGATGTCTTGCTGTCTTTTTTCGATAACGCAGCATCAGTCTCAACAATAACGGCTCCACCATCGGATGATAGCCCCAGAATTTTTGATGGAACATTTGCAGTACTACTTTTAGCTTCGTTATTTTCAACTATATTTGCAACCTCTACATGGGGTTGTGGGTTTGTAATCTTTTTTTGCTCTGGCTCTGTTATTGTGTTTTCACTCTCCTCTCCTTCTAGCCAACACTCTTCATAACAATCTGCAGGCAGAAAAGATGAACGGGATTCTTCTTGATTTAGTTGAGTATCTAAAGAGTTGGTTTCGATTTCGCCCACTATGCGATCATTTTCTTCATTTTGCTTTTCTTGTTGTTGTTGTCGTTGATTTTCTACAGATGTTTTGACATTATCTACTTTTGTATGGGCCTTCGGTGAATTATCCGAACTCCAAACGCAGACATATTCTTGAAGAAAACTTTGAGAGTTAAGACACATTGAACGAAATTTATAGGCAATGTTAAGAAATGTCAGGCAATTTTTGCATATTAACGATGGTAGCTTCTCGTGATGCGTGATCTAAAATGAGTTTTTAAAAATTTTCAAAAGATTATAGGAAAAATTTAAGGAATTTAAAATTTATTATACAAATAAAGAAAAAAACAAATATATGAAATGTGTTCGTTCTATAAGGCTTTGAGTTACTCAAATAAATATTGAGAATAAAGTTGAGCACTTAGAAATTAAAACAGAATTTTTGGAGATTAGATATTTTTTTGAAAAGGTGTTCAAAACCTATGCATCTTCTCTAACTGTAACTTAATATAAAGCAGAAAGATGGGCACTTGCAAAAGCAGATGATGTTTTTGAAATATTCGAGACGAAAATCCTTCATAAAATATAAACCTATATGTTTTAACGGGTAATATCAATTTCGCAAGAAAAACCATCTGTGTGAGCCATACGACGACATTGACATACCTAGTTAAGTGCATTTAATTTTATTGATACAGATTCAGCTTCCCTGACCAATGTACCATAGAGCTGAAGCTCCGACCAGAAAGACTTAGAGGACGATACAAAGACTAGGTGAGCCATACGACGACATTGACATATCTAGTTAAGTGCATTAAATTTTATTAATACAGATTCAGCTTCCCTGATCAATAAACCATAGAGCTGAAGGTCCGACCAGAAAGACTTACACGATGATACAAAGACTAGGTGAGCCATACGACAACATTGACATACCTAGTTAAGTGCATTAAATTTTATTGATACAGATTCAGCTTCCCTGGCCAATTGACCATAAATCTGAAGCTCCGACCCGAGAGACTGACGGGTTGATACAAAGACTAGGTATAGGACGACGTCTTCAAAATTGGTACTAGAAGTTGAAAAAGCACACAAAACCGACGAATTCCGAAAATTTGCATGGGCTCTTTTAGACTAGTAGTTTACATATCGGTTCTTTAATACATTTAGTTTGAGTGCCATATAATCTAATATGGATTATAGTTTGGTCTGAATATTTTTGAAGCTGCTTACTCAATTGTTGGAACTGAACATAGTTAGAAGTTGAAGATAAACGTACATGAATACCTGTGCACATACTGATTTTATGGCAGATGGGTGACGTATCTTCATTTGGATCTATAAAAATTGGAAACATTGATGATTGATCCCTTTCGTGGCTCTGATTGTGTAGACAAATGCGACAGGTTGTTGTTGTCATTTCTAGTTCCAGTGTTGTTCCTGGTAAAAATGAAATGGAAACTTGAAAATCTGAACCAAAAGCTGTCATTTATATTTTACCCATAACTTATGCAATATAAATAGAAAATCGTTGAATACAAAGTTATAAAATGATCACCAGTTCACTAGTTCATAAGCTAATTTGTTTACAAAGTATATTATTAAAATTGCACTTTAATTTTGATATGTTAACTTATTATAATCAGCTGATTTGAATTAAATTAGTCACATCGTCTAGCAGGCACAACGAAAAGACAGGGTGGGTATGGTAAACGTAACTCGTAACTGTAAATCTTCACACGACCAAAAAACTAATATTGAGTTTACATGGCACATCTGATGCATGGTCATTGTAATAATATTGGTGAAAACAAAGGTGTTTGCGTCACATGTACACATAACCATCAGTCATGGCTGAAAAATCAAAATCTTTTGATTTTTTCAATGAATGACATCTATCGATTATTGTTTACAAGGTTAGGTTAGGTAAGTGTGGCAGTCTTTTACAGACTCACTTAGACAATTTTAAGTCCATTTTGATACCACAGTAGCGACAGACCAAGGCTACTGCCGGGAATCGAACCCACGACCCCTGCACTGGTAATCCAAGCACACTGCCAACTCGGCTACCGGGGCAAACTGTTTACAAAGAAATGTGTAATCATTTATTGACAGATACTAAATAACATGTTCTGTGCAAATAAAATTATAAAATGGGAAGTAAAATATGATAAATTAAATAAAATCAAAGAAAAGAAAAAATCGATGTACCGTTTTTGGCAAAAGCTTTAATCAACACGTACACACGATGAGTACTATCATGATGTGCCGTCTAAAACGGCAACTCTAGTTTACTTTACGTTACATCATCGCATTAACTAATTTAAAAATTGGTATTAAAAACATAAATAAGCACGTGCAGCATTAAGAAAAATAGGAATTTTTAAATTAAAAGTAATTTCCAAGTAATGCTATTAATATCGAGGCTACTCACAAACATAAAGGCAGGTATTATATGATCATTTCATAAATGAATGATAAATGCTATTTAACTATTCTTATGTCCCAACTAGGACGCCTAACAACCAACAGCCTATTGTCAACAAAACCAGCAAAAGGATTTGCAGCCGCCATGTCTGAAGCGTTGGACAAATTGGAACAGGAACAAGAAAAAAGACGCCAACAAAAGGAAGAAGCTATTGAAACTACCAAAGAAATGAAACAATTAAAGCGAAATCTTAAACGCCGAAAGTGGGTTGACTGGAAGACCGAAGACGAAGAAAGGGGCGATGTAAAACGGCCACCTTTTAATCCTGCCGATAGAATTAAAAGAAAAAAGACCGCTATATTATTGGCATATTCGGGTGCCAATTATTTTGGCATGCAAAGAAATCCGGGAATGGCGACCATTGAAGAAGAACTTTTTAAGGCAATGCTCAAAAACAAGTGGATAACTGATGAAAGTTTTGATCAGGCCCAACTTTGCATGTTTCAAAGAGCTGCCAGAACAGATAAGGGTGTATCGGCAGCGAGACAAGTTTGTTCCATCAAGTTGCGTAAGTGGTTTATGAAGGTATTTTAAAATAGTACAGGGTCACTATGACCAGTAGGTTACTGTCTGAATTAGACACTGCAACCATGGGTTCGAATTATGGTGAGAACATCAAAAGCATGATAAAAATTAATTTTTTTACTGATGGCCATGTGGTTGTAATTATAGCCACAAACTTACAGAGTGGGTGCAGTAACTGGGCATGAATGATCCTTTCGGATCCACTGCATTGGGGACAGTGGGACCTTTCTTTGAAAGAGCTAGGCATTGGCATAGGATGTACTCCAATTTCTCTGCCTTTCCATTCCTTTCCCCTATCATCACATCGATTATCCGACAAAAGTGCGATTTGCTCCTACTTTTAATCCACTTCCCGAACGTCTTAAGTCTCTTAGCTGGTAGTGCGCCCTTATATTTTATCTGTATGCCTGGCCCGATGTTAAGAATCGTGTATAATATTCCTCAATTTTTCCAGAAGACCTTGGAGGTCATATCCCTAATAATAGCAGACGACACAACATAGGCTAAAAGCCTTTATACTTCGTTTTCATGTGTTCCCATATCCAATTTATACAATAAAACAGTATTTTCTCTTTACAGCCGAAGATCTAGATATTAAGGCTTTGAATGAGGACCTTCCTGAACAAATTCGCTTATTTGGCATTGAACGTGTAACAAAGGGATTCAATGCCAAAGATCAATGTAATGCTAGAACCTACACTTACACAATGCCTAGTATAGCATTTGCCGATTTTAATGACAAAACACAATATGAGCAATTTCGTCTCACATCTGAGAGATTAAAAAAAGCCCAGGAGGTATTGGAAATGTTTGAGGGGACTAAAAATTTCCATAATTTTACAAGTCGGAAGTGAGTTTTAAACAAAAATATTTTTTTTTCCTGTTACTGTAACTGCAATTTATACTATTTTTCCACAGAAACTTTTTGGATCCCTCTGCAAAACGATTCATAATGTCATTCACATGTTCAGAACCATTCCTAAGCCCCCAAGGTGTTGAATTTGTAACGGTGAAGGTTAAAGGACAAAGTTTTATGTTGCATCAAATACGAAAAATGGTTGGCCTCAGCATAGCCATTGTACGTGGCCACACTGAGATCGCCACATTAGAAAGAGCCCTAACAGAGGAACGTTTAGATCTACCCATGGCCCCTGGCTTAGGTTTAGTGCTGGACACCGTGCATTATGAACGCTACAATGAGCGTTATGGCCAGGATGGCATACATAATCCGCTGACTTGGGAAAAGCAGGAAACGGAAATACAAAATTTTATAGAAACCAAAATATTTGATAACATATATCGTACGGAGTGTGACCAAAAACCTTTGTTGGAATGGCTGGAAACCTTACCCTTACATTCCTATGATGCAAGAAGAGACGATGCTGCTGGTACCGAGGGTAAGACAACAAATAAGGACGATGACAATGAAGAATGAAGGGTTTTAAAAGTTTCTCAAATGCAAAATATATATTTTTTATTTAAAATATAGCAATAAAAAATAATTTCAAAATAAAACAAACAAAAATATTTAAAAAGAGCGCTGGAAATTTGATGAATATTAAATGCCTCTACACCACAGTTGGACTACCGTTTAGAAACGATTGCTCTTCTTTTTGTGGCCTCCTTTGCGATGTTGCTGGCGTGGACCTGGTGTGGTTCCTGATATATCGTGGCAGCAGGGGACTACAGTTTAGAAACGATTGCCCTTCTTCTTCTTGTGACCTCCTTTGCGATGTTGCTGGCGAGGACCTGGTGTAGGTTCCTGATACACCGGAGTAGCAGGAGAATTTTTACCCAAATTGGCACGATTAGACATGTCACTGAAATAACAAAAAGACAATAAGTTATAATCTACTTCTGTGCCATGCGATATAAACCTACTATTGATCCGCTGCTTGCGAGGACATGCCTTGAGAGCCCTTAATAACTTCTTTAGTTCTGCGATCACGCTTCTTGCGATAACCAGTGCGCTCATATTTAGGCAGCCACCTTTCTGGATCCGGAGCCACTTCGGCATTATAGTTTTTGGGCAGTTTACCTTTGCGTTTACGCTTGTTGTTTTTCTTACGCTCGACGACTGGTGTTCCTGGAGACATTTCAATTTTAGCATTGGCCGATTTCTTAGCCGCTTTCGTGGACATCACCCAATTGGCAGCTTCCAAGGCATCAATTTCCGAGGTAGTTGTTAGGGTTTCCAATTTTGGCAATTTCTTGCTGACCTCCAAAGCCTTCTTGGGATTAAATTGAGCATAGGCAATGACCAACTGAGCCAAAACCTTCATGTCGTTTGGTTTCAATTTAAGCAACTCTTCCAGAGAGCTGGCTGCGGTCTCAGTAGCTCCGCCACGCAAATGGAATTCTGCAGCCTGACGCCACATATCGGACAAATCAGCACTGCTGACATTGTTCTTCTTATACCAGTCAACGGCAGATTTTAACAATTCTGAGGCCGCCGGTTTATTATTCAAACCCAAGTACAAGGTGACCAAAGCCGAAACAACACCCGGTTTGTATTTGGACTCGCCCAATGATAAGAAAACATCCACAGCTCCTTTGCGATCGCCTTGTGTCAGCATTAATTGAATAATGGCAAATTTTGTGGCAAATGCCTCATTCACATCCTTAGTATTCGAGGCATGTTTCTGCAATAAATCCACAGCCTCCTTGTGCTTTTTGTCCTTGGCCATTTGAGTGGCCTTAATCAACAGTGTTTGGAAAGTCAAATCTGGATATTGACTAGCCAACTTTGTGCAAAACTGTTGCACCTGATCACCGGAATTGGTAAACAAAGCCAAAAGGCAATTATTCAAAGCAATGGCCTTCTTTTGACGCGAAGTCAATTTATGCTCGCAAGCATCAGCCAAAGCCAAGCGTATCTTTTTCTTGGAATCGAAAACATGTTGATCCTTGTTTATGGCTACCGAGTTGTTGCTAGCTACAGCCACTAAGGCTGGATCCTTCGGTTTGTTTTTCAAAACCTCAGCATAAATGGAAGCAGCTTCCTTGGTTTTGCCTTGCATTTGCATGCAATAGCCAATTTGAACTCGTATAACATCCAACTCTTCGCGTATTTCCTCCTCGGATGCACCGTCTTCCTCCAGTGTTTCACGGCATAGCTTTTCACTAAGCCTCAATTTCTTCTCAGCCTCAGCAAACTTCTGACGATTTGATAAAATGCATGAACCGTTGAAGTTTTGCTCATAAGTCTCCTCGGGTATATCTGGTATATCCTTTGATTCGTCCAAAGCCAAATTGGCCGCCACGGCACTCAAGTTGGTACGCCTCTCATCTTCATAGTCGTCGTTGGTATTTTTAATGATTTCTTTATACGATTCGAAACACTCATCGAAACGTTCCAAACGGTACAAAACTTGAGTGCGCAACTCTTTGAGATTGGGTGGCAAGGAAGGCAAGCGAGCTTCATCAATTGTTTTCAATGCATTTTCGGGTTTATTGAGGCGATATTCGCAATAAGCCTTTTCGAAAATCAAATTCGATGAGAGTTTATTCTTATCGATGAACTTAAGGGCTTCTTCGAATTTGGAGACCTGAATAAGGCATATTACTTTGCAGTGTAAGGCAGTTTGGTCATCAGGTGTAACTCCAAGAACTAAAAAGGCGGAAAAATAAATTAAAGATGGTATTAAATAATAGTGAAAAACTTCAGCCTAGACATTGGTTTTGTTAAAAAATGTGGTGAATCTTTATGCAGGTTAAAGATTCTACCTATGCTCTAATCCATTTGGATTGTAGCACGTGAGGAGGATTGTCCGATCTTTTCTCAGCGACTTGGTTTAAGTAGCGGATCGGCCTAAATAATTCAAAGAAGTTCGCTACCGCCACATGCAAGCATACAACTATAAAAACAACCATCTTGTGGATAGGCAACCAACGCCCTGAAATATAAGGCAGTGTTTTAGGCCGCAATCAGCGTGCGAATGTTTTTATTGTAGATCATCCATAATTTGAAACTAACCTCCTTCGACAAACTAGAGTAGTTTTACCTCGGCAAACCAGAGTAGTCGGATGCAATCAACTCAATTCCTACAGGGCTGGATTGAAGCACCAGGGACCACGCGTAATCTATTCAACTGACCAATCACTTCTATTTGACTTAGAACCGAGAGGTTATTTAACAAAACCCTTCTAACAAATTCAGTATGAATACACAATACACTGTTACAACAAAAACAAATGAATTGTTACAAACATGCCGAATAAGAATATCGCAATTATCAATTATTCCGATATGCTGTGCTGACCATGGGAGGCTATAGAGAGCATCTTATCAATAAAGGGGTTTTGTCGTTAAGTTAAAACTTGAAAAGGACAGCACTCCCTGTCCTTAATTGGGAAGTTGGTGGGAACTAGTTTTCGTTCCGCGGTACACTGTTACGACTTGGCTATAAAAAGGAAGTGCTTTGCCAAATTGGACAGGCACTTATGGATATGAGAAATAGCTTTCCTATTTCATTAAGGAATGATTGTGGGAGGATTTGCTATTTCAATTGGGATTGAAATCAAATCATTCTATTCCCTGCACATGTTCGCTATATACCCAAATAGTTGCATTGCAATAGTCTGTCTATACAATGGAATTTTGTACATATAACTCACTTCTATTCACAGCTTTCATCGCCTTGTCGAATTCTCCATTCTGACCAAACTTGTTTACATCGGCATACGCTGCCTTTATAACAGCTTCCTTAGGATTAGCGTCTTTAGACATTCTATTCGATTTATTAAGGAAACTTGTATCCAATCGTAATTTATAAATCAAAACTTAATAATTTTTCCAGCAGTGAATCTATTGGCTGCTAATCTATGCGTCGTGATGACAACGACGGTGGCTAACTTCGTGGCAGTTGTCAGAAATTAACGGGTGACCATATTTGCCAACAAGAATGCATATAAGGTGGACCTAATTCAATTGCGTTTAAATATTCGCACCAGGTATTTACAAAAGCATTGCACATTTGCCGTGTTATATTTTAGTACTATATAGTGCAAATCGCAATTAATCGTTTAATATTATCTGTTAGTGCATATTATCGATAACTTACCAGTATATTGTTGCACTGATAATTTATCCAGAACATCTGACTTGCACTGGATAGGACTAAAATAAACCACAGCAATTCATTTAAAACATTTTTGGAGGATATATTAGCTTATTTATGTTGTATTCTATATAATGGATAATTTGTATCTGTTTTCACATGATATCGATATCTATCCAACACAACTTTGCACTGAAATTCTACACAGAACATCTGAATAGCAGTGGCAACGAAAATTTCGTTTGAGCTGCGTACCGGCCTTAAGGCCATTAGGGTAGACATATCCAAAGCGAAAATTTCGGTTTGCTTTGTGCTACAGAGTGAGATTGTAAGCATTCCAATTTTTTTTTCTTTTTTTGCTGTTTTATTTTAGTATTATATAGAGACTCCTATAAATCGCTTATTACTATCTGTTATCGTATGATATTGAAGACTATCCAGAACAATTTTGCCCTATAGGACTGAAATATGAAAAGCACTTAAAAGAAAACTAAGGCTTTGATTTTTTGCACTTTGCAATGTACTTATTTGTACATAATTAAGCTCAATGTGTACTTTATCGCCATATTCGCCAAATGAATGTAGAGTTTTTTGTTACCATGTATTTGCCAGCGAAAATTTCGGTAGACGAACGTGTGATTTAGCGTTTAAACATCGCACAACGAAAATATCGATTGTTTGACTTCAAAGTCGACTATTCGATTTTCGAAACAAAAGTCGATTATTAGTCGATTAGTCCAAGTTAGTCTGATAAATCGATTATACTTTTAGTTCCCTAATTGAAATCTGTGAAATTATTGTTCGGCCGAACGCTTTCATACATATTTTAATTTCTTCCAATAATTTCCAATTTCTTCTCGGGCAAAAAGTAAGAATCGACTGCAATTAGAAAGAAAAAATTAAAAATTTTCTTATTTATTAGTGAAGGTTTTTTGTGTAGTGAGTTTGTGAGTCTGAAAAGAAAAATTAGAACAGCTTGGACGCCATTTTGGGCCAAGTAGAAGAAGAAAAATAACAACAACAAGCAAGTTAGCAGAAAATTATTAGAAGAAGAGCAGCAAAAATAAAATATTTTGTAGTGCGTGTGCGAGAAAGTTTATGTGCTTGACTGTGTGTGTGTGTTTGGTCTAAGGAGAAATATAGCAAAAATAATTTCTATTTTTAATACAGAAGAAGGCAAAAATCTTGAAAGAAAGTGAACGTGGTGTATTTTAACGAGTTTTATATGCCCAGGTCGAAATTCATGTGATTTTCCTTTTGTGTGTGTTCAAATAAGAGAAACGAAGAGGAAAAAAAACGAGTACATAGCCCATCAGCGCACAACAAACAATGGCTAAAGTTTACGAAAAATCCATTTCTCAGCTTAGCAACAATTCGCAGCAGCATCTTTCGCCAGGCAATCTTCTGCAGCAGCAACACCCACCCATATTGCAACAACAACACTCCCTGTTAAGCAATGGTAGCGGCATCAACCTCAACACCAACAATAATAATGCCCTTGCAAACGCCAACATGATCAGTGGTATGAGTTCATTCGATGATGATTCCCTGCCCGACTATTCTGAATTTGATTCAGAATCGGTAACATTGGACTATTTCAAGGAAAGGTAGGCCATCGTCGATGCTCGCTCGCTCGCCCTCGCCGTTTTTTGCGTTGCATTGCGTTTTGCCTGCCGCCTGTTCGCCCCATACTCCCCTTACCCCACGACTGCCTTCCTTACTACTTCCTCTTCTTTTTCGTCTTTTTTTTTGTGCCATTCAACAAATGGAAATAAAGAGGGGGATGGGGTTTGCTTGGGAAATGAAACAAACGACGATAAAACACATTTGTTTTGTGCGTGTGTTTGCGCAAATTTGCCTTCTTGTTGTTAGTGTTTCTTATTTGTTATTCTTCCATTCGTTGAATTTGTTTTGTTTATTGTTGTTTTTGTTTCCCATATTGTTCCTATTATTATTTTTCCCCATGTTACTTTGCAGCGTTGCGTTACGTTTTTCGCATTTTTTGCATTGTTTTTGTTTGATTTCATTGTATTTCTTTCTGTTTGTATTATTTTTGTTTCTGCGCTGCGCTTTTCGTTCATTTTTTCATTTGAAATTACCAAACAATATCAGCTTTGTTGTTTTGTTTTTATGACCAACCCTATGAATACTTATTGGTCTTCAACTCTTTGATATCTTTGTTGTGCCTGTCTCAATGACCTTTTTTTTGTTTGTGTGTCTGATAAACAAATGTGAAGAAGAAATCCATGAAGAAGAGCCTTGTCATTTTCTTGTTTTAATTAATGCTTGAGCCAATAGCCAGCCACAAAATAGTTATTGCTTGTTTTTCTTCTCATGATAGTTCTCTTTGTCTACATACATATGTACATACAATTATAGAGCTCTTTAGTTGATCATGATTTACTGCTCGTCAGGATATTTAAGATTCATGCTGTGTTCTCTCCTAATCTCTTTGATGATGACTACACTCAGGTGTTACAGTACTTTTAAAATTAGGCAGAGTAATTTGGTACTGAAAGATAGCCACATCTGCAGCTGATCGCAAATAATAGATTAACAGGAAGTTTACACATTGGGAAAAGATTGAAAATCTTACCCCATGATAAATTTAATCCACAATAAGGGTACCACCACAGTTTGGATAGGAAGCGATGGTGAATATAACGTCTATTGAGGTCTTATTTAAAATTTGGAACCGAAAAGTGTTGGAAAAGTCGGTATGATAAAGAATTACATATGCCGATATGAGGTCCGAAAACCTGATCTTAATATATCGTTGAAACAGGCAGACATATCCCCAATAGAAATAATGGAAAGAAAATTTCCATTCTCGAAACCCTTGAGCCAGTGCAGTGTAAGAAGCTCAAGGACTTTAAGGATACATGGACACTCCGACATTCTAGAAAATGAGGGGATGAATATGCTGATAGGTAATTTGTATTGTTGAGCAAAGCAATAGAACTTCTGAAACTAGCAGCAAAACGGCTAGTATTAAAAGGGCGTCAAATACGCAACTATGCAGTTGGATCATCAGAATTAGTTGAGCTGGCATAAACCCTATGGTGGCACCCATGAGAATTCCGTTCTTGACGAGAAAGGAAAGATTGAACACTTGTTTTGCTCATATCTGGGTCGGCAATTCTAATATATCTATTCCTTGGGCACGCATTTCTTCTCAGTAACAAAATATTTACGAAATGTATCTCTTAGGAATAAATACAAAATAAGATGAGAGCATATTCTATTCTGAGAACATAATCGGCATTCACGAAGGGCCGATAGGCCATAGTTTCTTTTGCGATATTATTGTGGATTAATGTAGACACTGTCTTGATAGGAATGAGTAGATCGAACAATAGATTTGCTCACTGCCGTTTCTATAGGAGCATAGGCTCTATACCGAGGTTCTTCTCCAATACGGAAAACGGCAATATTTGGAAAATGCATCTCTTTTTAAAGATCTCCTAAATATGTTAGGTTAGAATAAGAGATCATTAACGTGACAAGACAATTTTGCGGGGGTGAGACTAAAGTTCAGAACCAAATATTGTAAACATTTAGGGGCTTTCTTCTCTCATAAAGTCGTAACTATGTAGAGAACGTACCAATATCATCACTTTCCAGTCAACAATTACTGTCCATCCCCCCTATATCCCTGTTACTTCTCGACAAACCGGGACCCAGCTTAGCCGGATGATCTTCCTCATAGTTCGGCGAGGTTTTTTGCATTGCATAACCCGTCCTGATCCCGCAACCTTCAGTGACGATATATAGTACGATCAGACAGCTTCATCTGCTGCCAAATCGTCGTCAGAACTTTCACTGCCGTAAAGACATATGCCTAAAAAACGATATGCATGTCCAGAACTCTGAAGTATGCGGCGAGGACGTAATAGACAAATTATGCCGCGATACATTCCTGGCCATTCGCCTTTTATCCCCGTTACTTCCTAAAGGCCTGGGTCCCAGCTTAGCCTAATTGGCTTGCTCATGGTTCGAAGAGTTTCTGTGCATTGCATTATCCGTCCTGACTTCACATGGCCGTGCGCCATAGGCTTCAGCGACAAGTTATGGTATGATCAAGTGGCTGCTCTTGCTGCCAAATCGTTGGCTGGAACTTCACTACCGTAAAGACTTCCACCTATATGACGATATTAATGTCCAGAAGCCTGTAGTTTGTTGCCAGAACGTAAGGGATTACTTATTCCAGGATTTTGCGTGAGAATTCTTATCTTAGTGGTATTATAAAAGTTTCGTGAGTGCTGCTCTAGATCAAACGATTTAGATGTTCCCATATTGTTACTCTGCTTATCTGCACAATACCAGGGTTGCCATAAATTGGATAGGTTGTTATTACCATAAATTGGATCTAAGATCTAAAGACTTCACATTTTCTACCTCTATACATTCTATGTTGGGGCAAATCTAGATTACGGGAAAACTCACCTTATTGATGAGTTTGACATTCTACGTACTAAACTAACTGGGAGTATTATTAATACCTGATTCAGCCAGTTGGAACTATTAATGTCCAAGTCCATATCGGGCCGCATCCGATACAATTCGCTCCACTAAGGACTAATTTTCTTTTGTTTTTGGCACATTGTAAGATCACTTATCTTTCAAAGGCAAATTGCAAATCGCCCATGAACATTCCATTAAGGAACAGTGCAATGCGAAACCTCTTTGGAAAGAAGTTTTTACATGGCATATTACCTCACAAATGTTACCAGCATTAAGAGGGGAAAACCACCGCTGTCATTTTTTTATGTTCTCACCAGGATTCGAAATCAGGTGTTCAGTGTAATAGGCGGATATGCTAACCTCTGGGCTACGGTGGCCTCTGAAGGCGTGTAATTGAGTCAATGTTAATGTATACTTCATTATCATCCCAATTCTGAAATCTCCCGGATTATAAAATCCCTCAATAATAACCCTCCTATTCTCATTGAATGGGGAGAGAAAATTTCGAATTGTTGAAAACAGCTGTTTTGCTTCAGCTATTTTATTTTGACTAAACATTTGATCATAGTTTTTTTGGAATTTGTTTCTTATTATTTACAGACGTTGCTAATGAGAAAATTTTAAAGGCGCGAACAAGCCTTATTTTTTTGCATTGATTTTATATTTAAACATATTAAACGTCAAAATAGGCATGTATCATCTTTACCTTCAATGTGTATTAGAAAAAGATTATCGGTTTAAGAAATTTTGGTTTTACAACTTATCTTCTTCATGTGTGTTTTATACTTGTACTAGGGACAGGGCCCGCTCCGCTGCGCCTTCCTTCGCTTTCGTATTTTAATTGAGGCCTATACTGCCACGGTCAGGAAAAAAGTCCTGTTTGGGGGTGCTGGTACGGCCTTTCAGACATATCGCCCCAATGTAGATATATTGGTGCTCTATTCTGAAATTTCTTTAATTTGGGCCTTATATGATATGGTCGGCAAATATGTTCGGGGTCTTTTTAGTGGTGAACTCCAATGTATCAGATTCGTGCTCTAGTCTCAAATACTTTTCTTTGAGTCTAATAGTTTCATGTGGCTGGTGGCTTTGGAGGTGGAGCGGCTCCCTAGATATCATATTCTATATAAGGATATAAATTTCTGTGTTTAAGTTATTATAAACAAACAAAATTTCGCTTAAACCGCCCCACCCATCTCCGAGATTTGGCGTTTTTGAAAATAGGGTAGGGGAGGGTCCCCCATTAAAGTTTGGATATTAGATCTACTCTTTGTTCCAAAAGTGATCTACTCTTTGTCCCAAAAGTTAATATCGGATTCATACTCCACGCCCAAAAACCACATTGGAACTACATATTGCTACAGTCGGTATATATGTGTGGTTAAGGGGAGTTTATGAGGTGAGGTGTCCATGAAATACTTGGCCATGAGACAGATAGAGGTTTGAGCTCCTTTTCCAATAATTCACAAATATGTCCAGTTTGAGGGGTATGCAGGGTGGGGCGGCAACCCACCGAAAAATATCAGCATCCTGCTCTACACTTAAAATTTTATTTAATTTGAGCCTAAATTGCCATTGGTTTAGGGGGAGTTTATGGGGTGACACGACCCCCAAACATTTGGCCTTGAAATTGGATATCAAATTCGTTTTCTACTATCAAATACCTATTATTTATTGCCATAGTAGACAAGGGAGGTTTGAAGGGAGTTTAGAGGCGGACCCTGGAGTAATATCAGTATCGTGTTAGAGCACGATTTTGTTTGAGCCCCATAATGTCAAGCATTTTGAAGGAGGCTATCAAGATATTTGGAGCTACGGGTCTCGTTCAGATTCACACCAATCAATTTTTTGTATTGGTTATCTACATTCAAAATAATATTTCAAAATGACCACTTGGGATACCACATTCTTAATGATCCGCAGGTCCTCCTGTGTCCATCCCAATTTGAGGGTAAAAAGTGTACTCTACTACGAACGAATTTTTATTTCTGTCCTATTCTATCCTGATCGGGCTTCATATATTATTTCATATTATTCATATAATATTTTTATTTTGATATCCATATTGTCCCAATCGGTAAATTTATCCTGCTGAGGGCTTTTGGAGGGTTGGGGAGAGCCCTCAGACACCAAAAAATAAATTTTTGTGTCAGATTTGTATTCTACTTTTAAATACCTATTATTTGATACCCATATTGCTCGAAGCGGTTAAAGTGTCCTGTTGGGTGCTGCATTTGTGGGTAGGGGGCTTTCCGACACTTAGGGTAACATTTTAATGCCAAGTTCGTACTCTACTCTTCAATACCTTTCATTTGATACTCATATTGCCCAAAGCGGTGAAAGTGTCCTCTTGGGGCTTTTTTGGGGGTGAGGGACCACCCCCCGAAAATTAAAAAGAGTGAAATTTGTGCACCAAATTCGTACTCTACTCTTAAATACCTTTCATTTGATACCCATGTTGTCAAAATCGGTACACATGTGCGTTCGGGTGGGTTTTGGGATGGGGCGTCCCCCCAGGTTATTTGACCCCAAAATTTTTACCAATTTCGTGTTGGAGTACCATATGTTGTCATACAAAATTAAAACTTAAATCGGTGCACGCATCTCCGAGATCTGGCGTTTTTGAAAATTGGGGTATGGGTTTTTTCTAACGGATCGCAAAGATTAAACTATCGATTTATCACCTCTACCGAGAGAAACTAAAATATTTTGGGAAGGAAGTACTTTTCGTGCATAATAAATTGTTCTTAAATAGCAACGCCCTTACATTTGTTGGGAGATTTTTTTTCCAATTTCTCATCTCATCTCCCTTTTATTTCCATTAAGAACACCTACGTTCTTCCCCTGAGAAATATTTGCCTTTTTTCGAAGATTGTATAGAATAAGGGGAAAGGAAGGAAATTATTCAGAATGGGTGAAAAGGGAGTAGGGAAAAAACTTCCAGAGAATTGTTATTAAGAAAAGGGCTGTATTTCCTAATTTAATCAAGAACAACAATAGAAAATTTGTCTCAAAATCAAGCATTTCCCTGCCCTTTGTTATAAACAAAGACGTTTAACCATCCCACATAGTCTAGACAATGGACAGTTTTTTGATTTCTAGCCAAAACAGAATGTCGTTAGTAAAACAATGACGTTTCATCATCATCGTCGTCGTCTCCGTTCACATCTAAAGCGAAAAATTTCGCCGTTATATATTTTAATTAAAAAAGAAAAGCGCAACAAGCCCAAAACTAAAATTAGCACATCATTTTCCACGACACGCTACGCTGCTCATTCTGAAGCATACAGCTGGGATTTTTAAAATTACACGCCATGTTATGATAATGATCACTCTTTCCATGTTGCAATAAAAGCAGAAGTCTGTCTTCTTTTCAAATTACACTCATCAATCCACAGTAGTTGGGCCATTAATCTGTTTTAAATCTTCTTCGTGTGACTTTCTTTGTGTTAACAATTATTTGTTAAGTTGTGATTTGCGAAGCAGTGCTGCCTGCATTGCTCGGTTGCCATCGATGCCACCATTGACGGCGTCTGTGCCATTACCACATACTGTAGTGATTGCTGTGCGATGGATGAAAATTCTTGAAAATTTGCCAAAATGTGTGTTTGAACTCTATACATAAGTACATACATATATGTCTGCACTTCAACAATATTTACATACATTTATGTAGTCATGTGTATACAACTTATAATATATAAAATATTGGTTTTTTATTTCTTTATAAAGATGCAAACTATAGATACAGTATTGAAAGTTGAATGTTTGTTACAATTAAGATAGGTAAAAATAACCAAAGTGAGGCTATTTATTATTCAGCCCTAATGAATAATGTTTTTTTGTAATGGAAAACTTTTATTCGGTTTATCTGAATTATGTATTAACCTAGAAATAATTATGTCGTTTTTACCTTTTGTTGTATTCGTCCTCGTTCTTTTAAATATTCAGATCTAGGAAATCTGCAACTTGGATCTGAACGCACGCAGATTGAGCTGTTTAGTAGCTGTTAGTCGTTTTCGCAACGCTATCCTCATGAATTGTATTTACCTTTTGTAGAAGCATGTAGATCATAAAGACCCAACCTGACGTCTCTGGGCTGTTATTGTCTATCCGCAAGGTGAACATTTGGAATGCATCTGCTATAACAGTCCAGTAGACAAAGTGTGTGAAGAAAAGTACCGAATATAACTAATTGAGACAAAAAAAAAAAAAAAAAAACAACAAAAGCCCTCTATATGTGGGACTATGAACTAATTTTCTATAGGCAAGAGTATTTTTTTTTTGGAAGAAGTGACCCCCATATGGGCAAGGATGGCCATGCTAAATTTGAAATTAGTCACAAAATATCTCCTAATAAAATATTGTGTCTTTGGATCCACTGATGGAGGTGAGAACATGAGAAATGAGAAGAGATCACGTTGCAGTTCATAAAGTAGCATTCTGTTTGGACCTTATGCAACTTCATGTTGCTAAGTTGGCGACTTCAATTGTTTGTTTTGCAGTCAACAAGGTATCCATGTCAGCATTCCAAGTGCTGCTGGCAAGTGGGTGGGATAGTTGGTGGTCAGAATCGTTACGCCATCGAAAATGTGGTTGAAGCTGTGATGGCAGATATAGTCAAATGTAGATGTCATAAACGTGTACCACGGTCCTTGAATAGTACGAATATGAAACTATCTCAATGCAGTTTGGTGAGAAATTTATGGTTTATATTTTACTGTGTCAATTGGTTCATACATTACTATACCATTCACAATAGATTTTTTTTGTTTAGTTGGCCACACTAAATTGCGAAAAACGTAGCATGGCAAAGCTGGAGAAAGATGTAATGCACAATGTTACCGTTGCGGCCCCAATGTATCATTTCTACCCAATTTTGAAACCTTGACATTTTTTGTGACCTTTTTTTTTATCAATAGACATGTTTTTATCATTCTTCATTTTTGTTTAGTTATACTTTGTTTTCACTCCTTGTTCAATGTAAAAATGCAAATTTTGCCAATGAAAATTCTACTGATGAACAATGATGAATTTCTCACATACCAATGAGTGCAGTCCGATTCAGTTCGGAACTTCTGAGGTTCGGTGGCCCCTAACAAGATGATTAAACGAAACAAGGCTTCGACCATTTTTTTTTTTCAAAAAATGCCTCTTTGCCCTTTTCAAAAAATCTCTACGGTTGCTCTGGTAGTATATACAGGAAAAAATAAAAAAATCTAATTTAAAGCAAAAAGAAAAGAAATTAAATAAAGAAAGATACATATATTTGAAGCTAAGACTGCCGAAACCCTATAAGTGCATTTTACGCCGTAGATCTTCCTTTAGAAAATGTAAACGACGCAAACTACATGCCATCGAGAGCAGAATTCTGATTGCCGCATATTCTTAGATTTTTCTCATTTATATATATTCACAAGCGCCAGTCTTTGTGCGAAGTTCAAAATAAAAAAATATACATATTAGAAGCTACGTTTGCCGAAACCCTTTATACTTTACGCCATAGTTTTCTTTATGGGAAAGGAAACAATGCATATTTAGAAAATGCAAACGACGCAAACTGCATGCCATTCGTAGTAGAATTCTGCTTGCGGCATGTTCTTAGATAATTCCCATTTAGGTTAGGTTAGGTTGAAAGGAGGGTGCAGATATTAATCCGCCCCATGCCACTATGGACATACACCTAATCCAGTAATCGGCTTGTTGTGCGCTCTAAGAACTACAAAGTAACCTCTTAAAAAAAAAAATTAAGTTAGGAATTCCGTGCTACTTGCAAAATCCTTAATTGTTTTCAATACCACTCTACGAAGTTGGTTCATGTCTGGTATTGTGTCTCCACCTAAGTGCCGGTATCTGTTAGACACGAAAGCCTGGCAATGACAAAGGAAATGCTCCAACGTCTCATCATCTTCCCTGCATGCCCTACATATGCTGTCACTTCCCGCACCGATTTAACATAAGTGAGCTCGTAGTCCTATGTGTCCCGTTATGATACCAATAGCTATACTGACCTCCTTCTTGCTTCCTTTCAGTAATAGCCTCGTCTTCTCACGATCTGGATCCCCCCATAGGATTTTCGCCGTTCATTTATCTATATTCACAAGCGCCACCAACCAGTCTATGTGTGAACTTCAAATTCCTTATCTATACGTATATATTGGGTTGCCCAAAAAGTAATTGCGGATTTTTTAAAATAATGTAAATGCATTTTTAATAAAACTTAGAATGAACTTTAATCAAATATACTTTTTTACACTTTTTTCTAAAGCAAGCAAAAAGTAACAGCTGATAACTGACGGAAGAAAGAATGTAATTACAGAGTCACAAGCTGTGAAAAAATTTGTCAACGCCGACTATATGAAAAATCCGCAATTACTTTTTGGGCAACCCAATAGTTTGCCTACATATAGGCCAGCATTGAATTAGTTTTGCAGGATAGATGTCATTCTCATACAAATTTTACTTTACTGTATTGAATATTGGCTGTACGAAAGAAACAGGGCTTTTGAACCTTGTTAAACTATTTACTTCTTTCTCTCTATGTGTGAAGACGCAACCTTAAAGCAAAAAAAAAAAGATTTTTAAATTATAAGCCCCTGTGTGTTACGGTTAAACATAAAGAAATTCACGTTTCCAGGTCAAACAAAGATTTTTGCCCATTCTGTAAACATTGTCAAGCACGTAGAAAATTTATGAAAGCAAAAATTATTGTTTTCCTTGGTATTATTTACCACTGGTTAACCACTTCAACTGTTACTCCTAAGAAATGTATGCCATTCATAATATTTCCAACTGTAAACTGCAAAATAAGGTGACTTACCTGGATTTATGAGGGATTATATGTGTTTTACGTGACAAATTCTAACTTAATCCAGTTTTTCACGGTGTTGATGATGATTTCTTTAAAATGTGCCGCCTAGGCATGTTGCCCATGACACTGTGTCACATCTAGGTAGATTTGTTTATATGTGTGCACGAGTTTGTGTGTATGTATGTCCCTTACTCATGGTGAAGGGTACTTGCCGTACGTATGGACTGCCAGAACTTACGCTATTTATATTACTCTCTGTTTTTTTTCTACCCGTAGACAGCAGCTATTGCTGTTGCCAAATTTTCCTCAATGTTTTTTAGTCTTGGCCTATCTTTTTTGCTTTAAATTACATTCACTTCCTTAACATACAAAAGATGTTCATAAATTTTGTTGTTTTCCTTTGTGTCTGGCAAAGATTTTCTATTCATTCAATACCATCATCGCCATCATCATCAGCAGCATCAGCATCATCCAAATCTGCAAATATTCTTCTTGCCGACATTGTTAAGCTGGCATAAAAAAAACTTGAAGAAATCAGAATTTTATTACGTTGATGGCTGGGTGGGTGTTTGGTTTTGGTGGTCTGTTTGGATGAGAAACCCATTCTCGGACATTGAAATGAGATAAAAGTTGTCGATGAACTACATCCATTTTAATGAAAGATATGTATTATGGCATCCCATGAATGATTCAGTATTCATTGATGCTTGTTGGACTATGACTAAATGTTTGGCCCATAGGCGGGGGAGAGTCATCTTTATCATCCACACATTTCTATGTAGCATGCATGTGTGATTGTTTATACTTGTGCAGGCCATATCTCACTGCTATGTCTGGCCATTAACAGCATACCAATGTATCGTAATTTTCAAATAAAAAAAATTACGATGCGTTGAAATGCTGTTACAGGAAATTTCTGATGCTCTTGCTGTTTTTTTTTTGGAATCTTTTAAATTGGCCTTGTCTATTTATACTTTTCATTTAATTGGTAATTTGAGAATGATTTAAGTTTCCTTGAAAATAGCCAATTATTTGGCATTGGTATTTAAGTAATTAGTCAGTCGTTTGTTTTTTTTTACAAAATATTTTGTTTATATTGAAATAGTGCTCTAGTTTGGGTAGTTTAGAAATACCATAAGGAGGAAGTTTATACGATTTTGAACGGTATCAAGGTATCACTAGCAAATGAATGCTTCGCTTAGAGAGGTTGTGTTTATAGGAAAACCACAAGAAGGGGGTTAATGCGATGCTAAAGGGCATAGTTATCAAAGAATCATTAGCAAAGGGCTCGATGAGAATGGTTGTGACTAAAGGAAGACCATAGGAAGGGGATTTATTTCATCTTTTATGGCTCTTGGATGGTGTCAGATGTTGTTGTGGCCTTATTTTTGTAGCGATCCTCATCAAGCTTCATATGTTAGCAAGGTTATTCCAGTCCATAGGATCTATTGCCGCAGGAGAGAGTTCCCTTTCCCTTGGGCAAGATTAGTTTTGGTACCCTTTCCATTCGGGAAGTGGAGTTTTAGTACCTTTTCTCTTGGGAAAGGGGAGTTTTGGAAGTCTTTCCCTAGAGGATGGATATTTTTATTATCTTTCCCTTGAAGAATGTTAGGTTTAGTACCGTTTCCTTTTGGGCAAGGGTAGTTTTAGTACCCTTTCCCTTGGTGAAGGGTGGTTTAAGTACCCTTTCCCTTGGCGAAGTGTAGTTTTAATACTCTGTCCCTTGTCGAAAGGTAGTTTTTATGCCGTTTCCCTTGGCGAAGGGTATTTTTATTACCTTCTTCTTAGGAAAGTGTAGTTGTTGTACACTGTCTTTTGGGAAAGTGTACTTTTCTCGCCCTTTGTCTTGCGAAAATGTTGTTTTAGTACGCTTTATATTGGGAAAGTTTTGTGTTAGCAACCTTTCCCTAGGGAAAGTGTAGTTTTAGTAACCTCTCTCTTGGGAAATTTTTGTTTTACCACCCTTTCAATTGGGAAGTTTAGTTTTTGTAGCCTTTACATTGGGGAAAGGTAGTTTTAGTACCCGTTCCCTTGGCCCTTGGGGAGTTTTAGTACCAATTCCCTTGGGGAAGGTGAGTTTAGGTACTCTCTCCCTAGGTGAAGGGTAATTTTATTACACTTTACCTTTGGGGAAGTGTTGGTTCAGCGCCCTTTCTCCTGGGAAATAATTGCTTTAGTACCCTTTCTCTTGGGAAAGTGTGGTTTTACCAACCTTTCCTTGGAAAAGTGTAGTTTTAGTAACTTTCTTGGGAAAGTGTTCTTTTAGTATAGTTTTAGTTAGCTTTCTCATGGAAAATTTTAGTTTTACTAGCCTTTCTATTCGGAAGTTGTAGTTTTTGTACCCTTTCCACTCGGGAAGGTTAGTTTCAGAAGCCGTTCTCTTGGCAATGGGAAGAGGGAAACTCCTCTTCCCATTTCCCTTGGGAAGAGGAGTTTAGGTACTCTTTTCCTATGGGAGGGGTAGGTTTATTATCCTTTCCCTCAGGGAAGGGTAGTTTGAGTAATTTTTCTCTTGGGAAATTATTGTTTGAAAGTGTGGTTTTAGTAACCATTCACTTGGAAAAGTACAGTTTTTATACCCCTTCTCCTGGGAAAGTATTGTTTTAGTTCACTTTCTGTAGTCTCTAGTTTAAGTAGCACTTTCCATGGAAAAGTATAGTTTTAGTACTCTTTTTCTTGGGAAAGAGCAGTTTTAGCACCCTTTCTCTTTGAAAAGTGTAGATTTTGTAACCTTTCTCTAGGGAAAGTTCAGTTTTAGTACCGTTTCTCTTGGGATGTGTAGTTTTAGTAACCTTTCCCTTGGAAAAATATAGTTTTAGTACTCTTTCTCTTGGGAAAGTTTAGTTTTAGTACCCTTTCTCTTGGGTAAGAGTTGTTTTACCCTTTCTACCCCTCCATCCCTTGGGGAGGGGAGTTTTGGTACTCTTTCCCTAGGGGAAAAGGAGTTTTAGTACCCGTTCCCATGGGGAAGTGGAGTTTTGGTACACAAATCCTAGGGGAAGATAGTTTTAGTACACTTTCTCTTGAGGGAAGGTGGAAGCATGGCTTTAGTACCATTTTCCTTGGCGAAGGGTAATTACAGTAGACTTCCCTTGTCGAAAAGTAGTCTTATTTCACTTTGCCTTGGCTGAGTGTAGTTTTAGAACCCTTTCTCTTGGATAAGTGTGGTTTTAGTAACTTTCTCTAAGGAAAATTGGGAAAAGTTTATTTTTAGTACTCTTTCTCTTGGCAAAGTGTAGTTTTAATACCCGTTCTCTTGGGAAAGTGCAGTTTTATTAACCGTTCGCTTGGTAAAGTTTAGATTTAGTACCCTTTCTCTTGCGAGAGTTTAGTTTTTGTACCCTTTCTCTTGGGAAAGTGTAGTTTTAGCAAGCTTTCTCTTGGGGAAGTGTAGCTTTGGTTTTAATTGGGAAAGTATTGTTTTAGTACCCTTTCTCGTGGGAAAGTGTAGTTTTAGTAACCTTTCCCTTTCTACCCAGGATTTGTTCTGAGCCTTTCCCAGCTCGCCATTATATTTTCTTCGCTCATCCTTATAGATGTTCCAATCGTGTGGTGCTTTTGTGGCTTTTGCTCTGTTGAAGAGTTTTCTGCAGTCCTTCCTTAGACCAACCAGCTCTGGGGGCCACCATGGCGGTCGCTGTTCGCCCCTTGGCTTGACATGCTGACACAAGCGAGTCATTCAGGGCCTTCGTGGTCCGCTTGACCACTATGTCTATATCCTCCGTAGTTTCCACTTCCTTTTCTGGTCTAGAAGGGATGGAAGTGCAGAATTTGTGCCGTATTTTTTCCGAGACTGAAACTAGTATAACGATGATCAGAGAAGCTGTGGTCATCCAAAACTTCCCAGTCGCATATTTTTCCACATATATCTTCCGATACAAAGGTAATATCTAGTACCTCCTGCCTGTTTCTGGTAATACAGGTCGGTTTATCCCCTTTATTACAAATCGCCAGATTGCAAATTATAATATATTCAATAAGCAGCTCACCTCTTTCGTTGGCATCCGAAGTTCGCCACATTTCCTCCACAAACCCATGGTTTTTGAATAAGAACCACGTCAAATCATTCTGACGTGCATCTCCGTGAAGGATACATCTGAGGCCTCTAGGCTAAGGAAGATTCTGTCCTCGAGACCTATTACGGTGGGGTATATTCAGAAGTCAGAGAATGTATGGACAATGTCTACTGAGGAAACTCTAGAACTATTCGTGGCCTAATCTAGACTTGAAGAGGGCGAAAACGTCTAAGTGAGTCCGATGGCAGACTGCCGCTAACCTAACAATGGACTCATGTTCGGGACCGATAAATTGGCCGCTTAGATCGTGCGATTTAAGGCCTTTAGATCATTTTTTGTGGGGCTATGTTAAAGCTCATGTCTATACAGACAAGCCTGCTTCAATTGACGCATTGGAAGACAACATTGAAGCATTTATTCGTGAGATACCGACAGAAATGTTGGCAAGAGTATGCCAAAATTGGACTAAGCGGATGGACCATTTGAGGCGTAGTCACTGTAACCATTTTCATGAAATAATCTTCAAATATTCAATTATACGTACATTCGATTCATTTCATGAATTTTTCGTAATTTTTGTTTTGTTAAAAAAACTTTACTACAGCTCTTAAAAAATCAACCTTTATTAATATATTTAAAAATTTATAAAATTTTTCACATTTTCTACTCTTTAAATGTTTTTTTTTAGCCAATTTCTTTTGTCTTTAACCACGTGTTTCTTGAATTCTTGAAGGGACGCACAAATGAAATATGATTGTGTGAGAGAGAAGCATAACATTTTTTTTTTGCATTCAGTGATGTATGTATGAACATATATTTGGCTCTTTTGCACTTCTGCCCGAATTACTTACGAATTACATCTGTGTGAAAGAGAACACTATATCATCTTGCTTTTTGTAGAAACAGATACATACCGTTTATGCTAATAAATAACATATTTAATTCGGGCAATTAAAAATTTGTTAGAGATACGTCTTTTTTAGCTATCACATGCCACTTTTCAATGTAATATAGAACTTAAATGTAAAAAATTATCAAAGCAATTAAATACTTTTTCTTAAAAAATTTTCTATCAGTCAATACAATGTTTATTTTGTAAAATTTAAGTCAATACTTTTTCAGGGTACTTCAATTTTTGATGAAATAAGAGTTCGCTTTAGTTGAAAGATTGGATATTTATTCAATAAAAAACATTTTTAGCATTAAAGTTTTTGTACATATCACACGATGTGTAGAACTTTAATAGTTGCCATATTTGAAAAACAGATGAGAATACATATCGTGTAATACCCCCATAAAGTTTGAAATTCACTGTTATCAACATCCGGTGTTTTTTTGGAATGCACAACATATGCTTTGTCCTCCTGAAACCATCAAAATTTCACAGTTATGACTGAGGTAATTTCCCTTTCTGCAGCCCCCTTAAAAACTCTTAACTATTCATTATGATTGCATCGTTTTCCTTCCTGACATTACAATGTGTCGCACTACATACAACCTATCCAACTATTTTTCAACTACTTAAATGCGGTAAATATTTGGTTTTAACTTTGAATGGCTTTTGAACAACTCAAGACACTCTTGGGGGAGAAACAAGCATCCATAATCGATTCCAAGACCACTTTACATAAATTCAAATGCTAATTTTGGGGAAAAAATGAATAAAGAAAGAAAGGAAAAGCCACAGCACCCTACCAACGTCAAGCTGTTGCAGCGAAAGGGAGGCTTGCTAGACTTTAATAGAAACAAAGCTAATTATGTGTAAGCAGAAGAATTTCGTTCCTAAGCTAGCTGTTCCTCAGGCAGCCACTTGAACGAGAAAGATGCATAAAGTGTGTAACATAAAGTGGTGGCTGGTGGTGGCGGCTGATGTGACAATGTTGCCATATTGACCGGTTAAATTTCTTTTGTTTCCACTCTTTTAGCAAATTAAAAACACCGACGTGGGCATCCCCAGCCCCAAATCCCGCGAAATAGTTATATTGACTATCAAATCAATATGGGATCCAAATGAAAGCTATTTGAGAACGAATCTGATGGCCAAATGTATGTGGGCCACATCCTTTAAACCACTCTCTCAGTTGTTGAACATATTTACCGATCATGGCAGTATGGTACTCAAATGAAAGTTAGTTGGAAATAGAGTACGAATCTTATATTCTCGTTCGGGACATGCCAGGTAAAATGGGGCTCAAATACAACGTTTTTGAGAGTAAAAACTATACTGACCTCCTTCTTGCTTCCTTTCACTAATAGCGTCGTCTTTTCGCGATCTGGATTTTCATCGTCCTACCGACCGTTTCGCTGTTCCACAATGTTGCATGCGCATTCGTCGCCCACTCCTACTCTAGAATAGTCTCCAGTGCCCTAGTGGGCGTGATCTTCATCGCTCTGCCTATGCCAAAACAACATGTTCTCTGAACCTGTTGTATGGTCCTTATGTTGCCCTTTTTCTCCATAGTGGACTGCTACTGAGGCGTAAGTAAGTTTTGGTCTAATCACGCTCCTGTAGAGCGGATGAGTTCTGCTCGGCTCCGCCAGCATCAGGGCGCAATCTGTTCCCAACCTTAAAGTGTAAAAGAAGGCGCAGTGGAGCTGGGCCGGTGCAGTTAGATTTTTTTATAAAATCCTTTTTTATAACAAATAAATTTCTGAAAAATCTTCAGTACATATAAAAAAATACATTTTGACAAAATCCTCTATGAAAATAGTATTTAATCAATTTTTTAAACTGTGCAACTCCAATTAATTGACTTTTATCTATTAATTGTATGTCACGTTGTGCCCAATTAAAAAATATCTGGCAACTCTATTGTTTGCGCTTCTGCTCATTGTTGCTCCACAAGGATTAACAAAAGCAATGTTGACGGCGGTGCTGTAAATGTTGACGATGACGACACCCGCCGTTCGTTAGTTGAAGTTATGCCAAACCACAAATACTTTCAACTCGGTAAAATTAGTTTGAAGTGCAAATGGATTTTGTTTTTGATAGCAAACAAAATAAAAAACAAAGTGTTCAAACACAAAATTTTTGGAACGCCAAACTTTTTATTTTTCGTCGACAGCGGGAGTAGCACTTAGAATAGGAGCAACGTTAATAGCCACTTCGTATACCATCCAAAACCAATTGACAATACCATTGTGGGTGCCATAACTAATTGAAAAATGCCCTTTATATACAACATGAAAATCCAATAGTCATTTGATCTTCTCCCAAATCTAATTAGTTAATATGCAATATTGCTTGAGAATAAACAAATTGAAATGTTGAAAAAGCATGATGAGTCGAGGGTGGGGAAGTCATTTTGGGTTTCAAATTTTGAACATGTAATTGGAAATTCAAATGAATTTGGAAATGAAAAGTTGTTTAAAAGAGGCAAATATTGCCAACATTTGAATTTTTCATAAAATAATTTTATTTTAAATGTAGTCAGTTTTTTAGTCAAAGAAAAGTTTTATTGAATTTTAAGGTTTGTAGATAATTTCGAAAAATTAAATTTCTCTGGATTTTGTCAAAATTTAAATAATTTTCAAGTTTTTTTTTCCGAAATTTTTGCAATGGAGCTCGTCTCGAAAGAGAAACACACGAACAATTTTGAAATTAAATGATCTTCGCCCTAACAGGCGAAAATTAAAAACCTGGGCACACGGAGCAGCAGCGAGAGCCGTTGCCGTTGTCTGCGTTCGAAGCCATCAATACAACATCCAAAAGATGCACACAAATGACATGTATATGCCATGGAAGCTAAGTAGTCGTATAGAGAAAAAATCTATCACTACAAAGAAAATACATGCGAAAAGATACATGGAAAAGAACAGCTACACAGAAAAAATCACAAAATTTTTTCAATTAAAAATTTAATTGAAAACAAAAATGTTTTCAATTAAAAAATTAATGGAATCAATCATTTTTCAATTGAATCCGGATGTTTTTTCAAATACGATCGTTATTGAAATTTTGGCAATTCTCAATTAAAAAATTAATAGATTCAATCATTTTTTTAATTGAATCTGAACTTTTTTCAATTACGATCGTGATTGAAATTTTTGTCATTTTCAATTTAAAAGTTAATTGACTCAATAATTTTTTTAATTGAATCTGAACTTCTTTCAATTACGACCGTGATTGAAATTCTTGTCATTTTCAATAAAAAAAATAATTGATTCAATAATTTTAAATAATCAAAAAAAAAATTTATATATAAAATGTAACTGAAATTTAATCTTTTTCAATTAAACAATAACGGCCAAGACCACCAACTTTTTTCATTTTGTCATTCAATTCGTTCGTCAATTCATTGAAAACAGCTGTTTTCATTGAATTGGCAAACGAATCCAGTGACAAAAAGAAAAAATGTTAGTGGTAGTAAGTTATTTCAACCATTTTTTAATGGAAACGAACAACAGGATTACGACTGCAATAGTGGAGTCTTTCGAAGAAAGTTGTCCTCTTCATGAAAGGAAATCAGACCAAGAAAAGACCTGGATGACCAGGGAGATTCGCAGTATTGGGAAAGAGGTCCGTAGACTTATAACAGAGCACGTCGCAAAAAGCGGAAGTCTGTTTGGATGTGTATTACACACGGCTCAAGGAATGCAAAACGATTACAAGAGCGGTAAAACGTGCCTCCTAGAAGCCTTTCTGCGAACAGTTCGTTAGCGTTAATGACGCCGACAAGATAAAAAAGTTTCTCTCAAAATCCCATGTCCAAACTGAAAATTTAGTAGACGACATGGGGGTGAGGGCAGAGACAACGGAGGACAAGTTGAGGCTTTTGACGAAAACCCATTTTCCGCAGGATAAGACCGGACTCCGGAATCTTGAAATAATGAAATTAATCGGTGGTTTATAATTACGGAATTTATGGTGAAGGATATATTTTCACAGCGTGGGACTTGCAAATTCTGCAAATTCCAATATTTTCACAGCGTGGGACTTGCAAATTCTGCGGGCAGGAGGCAAGGGTGGTATTTGCACCCAAGCCCAAGACACCAAAGGCCTACAGACCTATAAGCCTTACGTCCTTTTTACTCAAAACCATGGAACATATTGTGGACACCATGATAAAGAGTAGGACATTCAGCGAACATCTCAAATACAAACAGCATGCCTATGTCAAGGGATGGTCGGTGGAGACTGCCTTGCACGAGGTTGTGCATAAAATAGAAGAATCCTTCGATGCCAAAACGTACACACTGGCGATATGCATTGACATCGAGCGGACCGACTCACCGATCCAATCCTAAGACCAGTACCAGGTGGCCCCGTGTTTAGAGACTGGATAAACCAGTCTGTGGATAAATTGTGTGTCAAATGACATAAATATAAGGGAGAAAGTGGTACAGGGCACGCCACAGGGGGCATTTTATCGCCACTCTTATGGGTGACCACCATAAATGACCTATTACGGATGCTGACTGGGGAAGGATTTGAACCCCTCTGCTACGCAGACTATGTTATAATAGAAGTATTGTAAGAGGTAATTATCCGAATGTAGAAGGGTGGAAAGGGTCTAGGAAATGGCATACGACACAAGGGTCTCAATGTTAACCCAGAGAAAACTGAAAAATGTCTGTTCACGAGGAAGACAAAGGGGGGCCAATTTTACGCACCACGATTCCTCAATAGAACAATTTCTATATCTGACAAGGTCAAATACTTAGGTGTGATCTTGCACAAGAAACAGATTTGGAATTGCCATATTCAGGTGCGTACCAAGAAGGCTCACAAATTTTGGGCACTATGTAGACGGGCCGCAGGCTTGAAATGGGACCTGAATCCGAGCATAGTCCACCGGCTGTACAGGAGCGTGATAAGACCAATACTTAGTTACGCCTCAGTAGTTTGGTGGACTGCGATGGAGAAAAAGTGCAACGTTAGGATAATACAGCAGGTTCAGAGAACATGTTGTCTTGGCATAGGCCCACTAGGGCACTGGAGACTAGTTTAGATAACCAACGCACAGACCTACAGATTAAGTGTGAGGTAGCCATTGCGGTTATAAGACTTACGGCGATGGGAGCAGGTCATACCAACGCGGGATAATCGAGGCGACTATAGTAAACCTGGAAGGAATGGAAGAGGTTTCCGATCGGATACCTGAGATGAACTTTGAGGTCGAGTGCGAGGTACTGCTGCCAGCAGCACTGTCTTGGATTGACGGTACCCACGGATGGATCAAAGCTAGAGAACAGATTTGATCTAGGTGTCTACATTGAGAACCCAGAGACTGAGATCTCTTTTAGAATGCCTGACCATAATACGGTTCTGCAGTCGGAGATTCGGGCGATCACCGAGTGAGTGACCTAAAAAACCAACTTTTTAATATTTAGAGAGCACAACAAGCCGATTACTGGGTTAGGTGTATGTCCATAGTGGCATAGGGTTCTATTAATATCCACACCCTCTTTTCAACCTGACCTAACGGAATTCAAAAGTTTGTTAGATGCGACAGCACTGTTATGGCTCCCCATTTTGAAAAAATCTAGCCGCTCAAAATTTTGTTAATTGGTCTTTGTATACAGAAGATCAAACGCCCTTTATTTATGATAAAAATATACATATTAATGGCATAACAGCTTCTTTAGCATCGATCTAATGATAACATATTCTAGATAAATGGTTTTCTGTTGGGTTTACTTCCCCAATGCATGTAATTCATAAAGTTACTGCCTCGCTACTCTTTCATTTCGGAAAACAATATTTTCCGTTTCATTTTTGTAAAAACACTCGGAGGTATTTTGTTTTCAAGGAGTGATCATAGACCCAAACTTAAACCTAAAATTCAGGTTCCAGGAGTTTTATATATATGAAGCATTTTACATCGAAATCAACGGTGCACCGTCGATTTTGGAGTCAAGACCAACCAGAAGCATTGCAAGAGCTACCAATGCATCCAGAAAAAACCTCAGTTTGGTGCGGTTTATGGGCTGGTGGCATCGTTGGACCGTACTTCTTCAATTATTATGCAAATTGTAGCGTAACTGCGAATAGTGAGCGCTATCGTGAGATGATACCCAATCTTTTTTTTGCCCAAAATGCAAGAGCTTCACTTGCATGACAC
Organism: Stomoxys calcitrans; assembly: GCF_963082655.1. Classification (NCBI taxonomy): domain Eukaryota; kingdom Metazoa; phylum Arthropoda; class Insecta; order Diptera; family Muscidae; genus Stomoxys; species Stomoxys calcitrans. The sequence continues at coordinate 194,109,008 of NC_081553.1, forward strand.
GTGGTTTCAACAAGACGCAGCGCATGCCACACAGCACGCGTAATAAAGGACTTATAGGGAGGGGATTTCGGTGAACATTTTATTTCACTTTCGGGAACGGTCAATTGGCAGTCTAGATCGTGCGTTAAGGCGTTAACTTTGGTCTATTTTTTGTGGGGCTATGTTAAAGCATGTCTATACAGATAAGCCCGCTTCAATTGACGCATTGAAAGATAACATTGAAGCAAATATTGGAAAGATTATGCCAATATTGGAGTAAGCGGATGGACCATTTGAGGCGCAGTTACGGTCAATATTTACATATAATAATCTTCAAACATTAAATTATATGGCCCGTACTACTAAAATTCCCATGAACATTCCATTGAGGAACAGGGGAAATTTCTCTCATATCAATGAGTCCAGTCCGATTAAAGTTTAAACTCAACGATAAGGGGCCTCCTTTTTTATGCCGAGTCCGAACGGCGTGCCGCAAAGTGATACCACTTGGTAGAGAAGATTTAGCATGGCAGGATACCTCACAAATGTTGCAAGCATTAGTAAAGGGAAAACCACATCTGATTTTTTTTTTTTTTGTGTTCATGCCGTGATTTGAATCCAGGCGTTCGGCGTCATCGGAGGACATACTCACATATGCGCCACGGTGTCCTTTACACCGTACTATCGATTCAAATAAAGATTTTCTGAATTTTATGTGTTTTGTTTTTTGAGAAACTCTTAAAAAATCACCCTTTACATCAAACATTTTGTAAAAATTTTATTTTTCAAGGAAATTTTGTCAACATTTTATTTTTTAAAAGAAATTTTGTCAAAGATTTTTTTTCAAAGAAAGTTTTGTAAAATTTTTTTTACAAAAAAAGTTTTGTCAATATTTTTTTTTTCAAAAAAAAGTATACATTTTTTTTCAAAAAAAAGTAAACATTTTTTTTTTCAAAAAAAAGTATACATTTTTTTTTTCAAAAAAAGTATACATTTTTTTTTTCAAAAAAAAGTATAATTTTTTTTTTTTCAAAAAAAGTACACATTTTCTTTGTTTTATCTGTTTCATAGAAAACGTTTTTAAATTTTTTTATTTTGCTGAGCCAAAAAACTTGGACGGCAAGTTGCATGCTATGGTTGCTTGTCATCCTCTCCACCCTTCTGAATGTGGCGCTTAACAGAACGATAACAATTTTGACAATGAATGAACAAAACAATTTCAAATATGAACGCTAGGAGAAGAAACTAGGCCCACTAAAAATGAGTTCAAATTTGTAATAAAAACTAAATTGAAAAGCGCCACTTGAAACGAAATCATTGCTGTCTATGTAATATTTTCAGCTTGGTTTGGTTTGCTGGTGAGTGGTAGTGAATGTATGACGTAGGGATAGATGGGTGGATAGATTTTTCCCCCAGATTGCTATTTGGAGAAATTGAACGTTTATTCCCTTTCTTGTTGCGGCTGTATATTGACAGCTTTACTTACCCTCCGAGAAACGAAGAAAACAAAAATGTAGCATCAACAATGCTGGACAAATTTGGATTTGTCCAATTAATTTAAGTTACAATTTATCGTAGAATAAGTATTAGACATTCTGAATTGTATTGTGAATTGTAAAATGAATTTGTAGCATGTAAGAGGTTATATATTAGTTAAGCTATTGTGAATTTCTAGTAATAAGTATTTTAGTACTATAGCTCCCTTGCATTTCCTCTTGCTTAATTCTGGCACTTCTTTTCCAACGGCAGCAAGGTGAGCACACAACATTTCCCCCCTCTCTTATCCCCAATAAATCCTGTACTCCTTATACACCACATACCGAAACTTAACGCCTTCTCATTTTTTCCTCTTCTCATTACCTCAATATACACTTATCATTCCTCTTGGCATGAGGAATAATAAGTAACATCACCTACATTACAGTCCACACATCATCCCCCAAGGGAACTCCAATTGTGACGTCATCCGCTCTCTCATTCCACTTACCCCCCCTCTGCGTCTAACTGGAACCCCCCAAGGTTGTGCATGGTCCTCCGAAACCGTCCACTGAGAAACCATAAATTGAGGTAAATCCCATCAGCATCAAACATACATAGTTGTTTGTCATCATTTCGGTAAGTGAAACCTGTTGTGTTCGTAAAAGAAGTAAAAAAAACAAAAAAGCAACATACATTACATACACACTTAAAAACGTTCGAGTGACAAAAACCCCAAAAAAAGGAGATAAAAATTACACCAAAACGCACTGTGAAGGCAAATTGCATGTGGAAAATTGCAAAAAAAACGCATTTTTTAATGCGATGTGATATGGGAAAATCTGTGTAGAATCCCTTAAAAGAGATAAATAAAAATTTGTTATTTATTAGAATTTGTCAGCTCGTCTCATTCTCACTTAAAAAGTGTGTATGTAATTGCTTTACGTTTTTTTTTAAAGGTAGAATCGTCTATTGTGAGAGGAAAGTGCTAAAAGTGCAAAGAAAAAGTGTGATTTCTGTCTGTCCGCGTGGGTTGGACACGGAGAAAAAGTGTTATTTTTTGTTGTACACGTCGCTGGAAAATTGCATTAAAACTTGATGTCATTTCGTGTTTTTTTTTTTTTTTTTTTTTATTTGCTGGCAAAAATCCCGTTAAAGTCAAATGAAAGTCGTTTAAAGTTTTCATAACGGATAAAAATCACAAAAAAAAAAAAAAAAAAAAACAAATATATATTCAAAGCAGAAACATAAAAATCGAAATACATAGTCCGTTCTATATACAACGCAAAGTTCAACGATCGTTTCGTACAGTGTATAAAGGAACGGAGATTAATGTAAATTCTCTCTCTTTCTCTCTCTCTCTTCCTCTCGATATCTCTCTCGCCAAAAGCAAAGAAAAGAAAAGCAAAAAAAAAAAAGGCACTCAGACAGACAGACACGCACTTTAAGAAGAAGAGCTTAGTTCACATTTTGAATATGTTTGGAGTAAAGTAGATGTGCAAGTGAAAAGCAAAAGGAAAAAAAAAAAAAATCAAGATTTAAACAAAAAAGTGCAACAGGCAATAAATAATTAAAAGAAGGCAAATTTAAGTTGTGAAGAGGCAAATGTGCTAGAAAACAAAAGGAAAAGGTGCATTATTGTTGTTCACATGTTGTAAAGCTAACAAAAAGCTGTACATTTCGAAAATTTTGTTATAAAGGAAAAAAAAAGAGATAATTTGTGGAAAGGCGGCAAGTGAATTTAAAAGAAACGAAAACGAAGAAAAGCAACCTATCACACTCACATACAAACATAGTTAAAATCCGACAACACATAACAATTTTAAAAGAAATTATAAAATTTTATAAAGAAAAGGTGTTAAAATTGTTCAATAGTAAAAGCTGGCCGCCAAAAATATAAAATATTGCACAGTGGTTATAAAATATTGCACATTGTGTTCTAATATTGCCCATTGTTATAAAATATTGCACGTGGTTAAATCTATTGCACCGGTTTTTATAAAATATTGCCCATTGTTATAAAATATTGCACGTTGTTAAATCTATTGCACCGGTTTTTACAAAATATTGCTCGTTGTTGTTGTATGTCGCTCGGGTTTTGTGAAATATTGCACGTTGTTACAAAGTATTGCACAGCCCTATAAAATATTTCAGTTTTCACAAAATATTGCACAAACCAAAATCGTCAACCCACTCTCTTATACGCAATTTATTCCACAGGAATTGAAAAGTCAACCCTTTTTTTTATTCACGGGTTGTGTTAAACAATTGAAAAATCACAACGCCATTTCCATGTTATTGCACATTTCGCAGTTGTTAACCCGCTCTCATAAAGGCTTAATTCGTTGGAAAGAAAGCTAAAAATTTGAACCTTTTTTGTGGGCAATTTATGTTAAAATTTATACACATATTCAGAAGAATTACGAAATCACAACCTTAATAGTATTGCACACTCCTAATTGCTGACCCGCTCTTGTGAACACCTTATTTAGGAAAATATAAATATTGCAAGTTAAATTGAGAATATTTCGCCATATCACAACGCTATTTTCATATCACAGCTCATATGCTGACCCACTTTCATGCATGCTAAATCATACCAAAAGAAAAAATAAAAACAAATTTCCTATTAATCACCTACTTATGTGGGGTTTATTTTGGCAAAATATTGTACAATTATGAACATCACCACAGCGTGATATTATTGCAGAGAAGCTTGTTTAAAAATATTAAAATATTGCACAATTCCGATACCATCACAGTTTTTATATTGCACTGGAGTTGATTAAAAAGTAATATATTGCACTAAATAAGGCTCTTACATCTAAATCACAGCACTGTAGTTTTTATTGCACGGCTCCCTCACATATTTGTTATATTTTCATAATTATTGGACGATTCTATTCCTTTTTTTTTGCAAATTGAAATTATCCATCAAGCAAACAAACGTAAACAAAGAAAACAGAAGAAAAAAAAAAAAAACTAACCCACCAAAGCAACAGAGTTATTACAAGAAGAAGAACAAAAAAAAAAAAAAAAGATCTGACCGAAAAACGTAAAGCATAAACAAAACAGAAGGGCGATTGCCTGTCTTGTTGGTTGGAAGTAGAAGGAGACAACATACGCGCCAATTTGCCCCTCAGGCTGTTATTAATACGTATGAGTGTATGTATATGCATTTTCTAGGGTCTCGTTTGTGCTGCTTGCTTCATACGCATTCACTCTGCCGCTGATTGATAGGCAGAGCCCGCAGTAGTCAGCCACCTGATAGACACAGACCCCCCCCCCACATACCATCATTATTTATTCTCGGCAAGTTTGTTTTGCGCTTCTGACTCTCATTGGAAGTAGTCATATGAAGATCAAAACAAACCACCAAATACGCGGTGTTGCCAGACTGGTGATTTTGTAACGGGTTGTGGGATTGTATTTTTTTTCTTGGGAAAATTTCCTCGGTTATGTTAATTGACGGAAAACCGTAAACCGTCCAGGGAAATCATTCTCTTCCGTCAGAAAACATACACTGAAAGAAAAAATACACTCAAAGAGAAATACAATCAAAAGGGAGAAGGGAAAAAAGAAAAACACGCTCAAGGAAGAAATTCACTTAAAGAATTGTCTCAAAGAAAAGCTACACTCAAAGAAAAACTACACTGAAAGAAAAACTACACTCAAAGAAAAACTACACTGAAAGAAAAACTACACTCGAAGAAAACTACACTTGAAAAAAAAAAAAAAAGTATTCTCAAAGGAAAAAAAAAAAAAAAAAAACTCCACTCAGGGAGAATACACTCAAAGAAAAATTACACTTGAGGAAAAAGTACACTCGGAAAAAATAATACAGCGGCATTGCATTCGTGCAAATCATTCAATTCATATGTAATTTGGATTGATAGTTAGGGAATTGTTTACGTACTAACAAACCCAACACATATATGAACTAACCCCTTTTTTACGAACCATATACATTTCCTTTACCTGATTTTCAGCCTTATGTGCACTTGTTTAACAAGTTGATGAGAAAATCAGATATATTTGAAGAAATTTATAAGGCGTATGTGGGTTTTTGAACGTTGAAAGGTTCATTTACACATACGATCAAAAACCAATCCGTGATAATTTTCAACAAATATCGTCTAAACAATATTGTGAAATTAAGATTTTTTTTGCTTGCTTCTCGAAAAAAAAAAAAAAAAAAAAAAAAAAAAAAAACGGAAATTTCTCCGTTGAAACATTCGCAAACTCGTGAATCTATCTACGAGAACAATATATTCGTCTCCCAGTAAAATTCAATTTTGAGTGAATTCTCATTCACTGTTGTACATAACTTTCTAGTTCAATGAAAAGTTGGATTATTCAGAACCGCTCATCTCTCTGGATATGTTCATAGAAGGAATCTGAGTCCCTCGTTCGTAGAGCTATGAATTATTTGAAATAACGCTAAAATCTTGCCTTTAATGTTCTCATATTTGAAGTCTAAGACTACCCATTAGACTACCGCAAAGAAGATTCTGACTTTTAAATTATATTTTTGGCATTTAATGCAGAACCCGCTACTTTACTAGTCCAGAATCTTATCACCGCTCTTTCTATCTAAAACGATTTGGTTACCCATCGAAGCTTTGCACTCGCTATAAATTTCAACCGCAAATCGAAATCGTTTACACTCCTTGTGTTTTCAAAGGCCAAGAGATTTCTAACCACATTTCACACAAATAATTCATCTACATCCCTATCTCAAACCAGAGCTGAAAACTCTGTACTCTTCTCTTACTAGTTCTCTTGCTCAGCGTTGTACGAACTCGGTACAAAATGAGCGTGGAAAAGGCATCTGCGAATCTCACTTCCCAACCTTCGGTATCTGATACCAATACCGGTGCTGCTCCCCCAGCGCAGACCTCGTTAAGTAATGACAAGTTCCTGTTTGATTGTGATCATTTGATCAACTTCTGCACTCAGTTTGAGCAGTGTGAGATCCAAGATCAAACGGATTCGGTATTGGAAGTAAGGTTGGAGGACTTGGAGCATAGGTGGCAGCGACTTCAGACTACATATGAGAGTCTTATGCTAGCTCCGAGAGGTACCAATTCGAAGGACTTTAGAGACAACGCACTGGTTAATTTTAATGCCAGCTCAGAGGCCTATTATACGGCGAGATCCCAAATACTCGATATGCTAAGAATATCTGGTGGAAATACTCGCCAGAATGCAAGGCACAGCCTTATTCCGGCTTATATTCCCCAACCAGCCGCTAATCACTCGTCTCATGATGTTGCTGACAGTTACATCAAAGTCCCTCCCTGTGATACCGAGATATTCAAGGGAGGTTATGAAGAATGGCCGTCATTTCGTGACATGTTCACGGCGGTCTACGCGGACCATCCAAAATTGACCCGAGCTCAAAAGTTATATCATCTGCGAAATAAGACTAGAGGTGACGCCGGTGCCATAGTCAAGCGATATGCGCTCTGCGATGAGAACTTTGATCTTGCTTGGAGTGCCTTGAAGGCTCGCTATGAAAATAAGCGAGTCTTAGTAGACAATCAACTGAAGATTCTCTTCAGTATCCCAACTGCCACTGTGGAGAACAGTGAAGCAATTCACAGGATTCAATCCACAGTTAACGATTGTCTCTGCACCCTCAGGACACTTAACGTCAATGTTGGAAGCTGGGATCCAATTTTGTTGTACTTGGTATCGACCAAGTTGCCAGATGAAACACTGGCTCTCTGGGAACAGTCTCTCACATCTCACCGTGAGCTTCCCACTTGGAACCAGCTGGATGAATTTCTCATCAGCCGCTATGAAATCGTGGAACGCCTTTCGAGCATGAAGGCCACGAAAACCAGAGGTTCGCTCCCGTCTCAGAACAGTGGTAAGATACAAACTTACCACTCGCAAGAAAAGCTAAGCTCTTCTTGCCCCCTGTGCAATTCCGACCACACTATAAGAAGCTGTGGGCAATTTCGAAAATATTCCGCACAACAACGCAACGAATTTGCACACAGGCATAAGTTGTGTATGAATTGCCTCTCCTCGTCTCATCTCAAGACAAATTGCAAGAGTATAAACACTTGCATCATATGTCACAAGCCACACCATACTCTGCTGCACTTTAGGGGTAAGCCAGAAGAGAAGACTGATGATCGCCCAAATCATTCTAATCACGAAGACAACAAGAGTCACGCGAAATCTTCGGGCGTAAGCCCAAAAGACACCTCTCTTAATGAAGCTCCCTCCACTTCAAGCGCCAATCGCTCCTCTCATGTTCAGGCTAATTTCTCATCCAACAACGAGACGATTTTACTACGAACAGCTCTAGTTCGTGTTGAACATCAAGGGGAGTTGTTCACTTTGAGAGCCCTGATTGATCCCGGTTCTCAACGAACCTTTATAACCCAACGAATTCAGAAGCGCTTGCAAATTCCCACTTCCAGAGCGCACTTCGAAATTTTTGGTATTGGAGAACAGACTCAAACTTCGGAAAAGGAATGCCAACTCGTCATTGTCGCTGAAAAATACGATGTTCGCTTCACAGTCTCGGCAATAGTTCTGCCTAAAATGACAAAATGGCTACCCTCTGTTTCATTTGAAGTTTCAAATCCCTCAGATCTGGAGGAACTTGATTTAGCCGATCCAAACTTCAATAAATCCGCTCAAATTGACCTAATTTTAGGCAATGATTCTGAACGCTTCATCAGCATGGAAGGAATCAGAAAGAACGTATGTGGCGATACCTCAGCATACAATACAGTATTTGGCTGGGTATTGAGCGGTCCAATGCAAACTGAAAGAATTTTCTCATTTTCCACTAACGTGGTTGAATCCGAGGATATAAAAATAAGCGAACTTCTGAGAAAATTCTGGGAGCAAGAAGAGGTACCCATGGCTCCCCCTCTTTGTGAGGAAGATCAGTTTTGCGAAGAGTTCTACTCTAAAACTACCACCAGATCCCCGGATGGTAGATACATCGTGAGACTGCCTTTCAAGGCAGAGTTCTCCGATTCCCTGTCTCTCGGCTCTTCTCGCTTTCTCGCTCTAGCTCAATACAATCGTATGGAGACAAAGCTCTCTGATGACCCCGAGCTAAATACAGAGTACAATTCAGTGTTAAGCGAGTACCTTTCTCTCGGTCATGCTGAAGAAACCTCTTCTCAGGAGATAAACTGTTATGGGAAATACAATTCCTTTTATCTCCCTCACCACGCCGTCATTCGTCCAGAGCATAAATCCACAAAGGTGAGAGTTGTGTTTAATGCGTCTCGTAAGAGCAAATCTGGATACTCTCTGAATGACGTGCTGCACACTGGGCCTACGCTACAAACCGATTTGACATCTGTTATCCTCGGCTGGCGCAGATACAGATATGTATTCTGCGGGGATATTCAAAAAATGTATAGGCAGATATGGTTGCATCCAATCGATAGAGCCTATCAGCGAATACTTTTCAGGCCGGATCCTACGGGACCGGTAAAAGATTTCGAACTAAAAACGGTTACCTTTGGCCTCAACTGCGCCCCGTTTTTAGCCATCCGCACCCTTTTGAAACTGGCCGCTGACTCTGAGAACAAATTTCCCAATGTCGCAGAGACATTGAGGAAAGAGACATATGTCGACGACATTTTGTCCGGAGGCTTCTCTATTGAAGACACCATTCAAGCGCAAGGGGACATAATCTCGGTCCTTGCGCAGGCAGGGTTTCCCCTTGTCAAATTAACCGCGAACGACCCACAATTACTGGCAAACCTCCCACCCGAAAGTCTATATAACTCAGACTTCTTGCGTTTCCATGACTCTAGCACTACCAAGACTCTGGGTATCAAATGGAATGCCCTAACTGATTCATTCAGTTACACCCTCAGCGCTATTCCAACCGACCAGCCTATGAGCAAACGCAAAGTTCTCTCCGCCGTCGCTCAACTATTCGATCCTGCAGGATGGGTTGCTCCTGTAGTGATCAAGTCGAAAATTCTGATGCAGCAACTTTGGCTTGAAGGGCTGGATTGGGATGACGAACTAAGCTCGGAAACTCTGGGAAAATGGAATTCTCTGGTCTCTGACTTGGGTCACATTGGGTCGATTTCCGTTCCCAGATGGCTGCAGTACCATCCCTCTGATACCGTGGAGATTCATGGGTTCTCTGACGCATCTCAAGCGGCAATGTGTGCATGCGTATACATTCGGTGTCAGACCTCCAAGTCTGTAGTGTTCTCGAATTTGTTCGTGGCGAAAAGTAAAGTGGCTCCTCTGAAGCCTGTATGCCTTCCACGTTTGGAACTCAATGGTGCCTTCCTCCTAGCGAAACTTGTCAACTATGTGGTGTGCTCGTTCGACATGAACATTAGTGGCATCACGCTTTGGACAGATTCGTCTATTGTTCTTGGTTGGTTAACAAAACCACCATGGACCTGGGAAACATACGTGGCAAATCGAACTTCCAAAATTCATGATCTTCTACCAGAGGGAACATGGCGACATGTACCCACCCACGACAATCCAGCCGACCTCGGTACGAGAGGCTGTAGGCCGCAAGACCTCGCTTGCAATTCATTTTGGTTTCATGGCCCGAATTGGCTGACAAACCCACCGTCAGAATGGCCAGACAGAAACCCTTTGATCTCTCCCGAAATGAGAAAGCGCCTGAATATTCAGGTTATGCACGAAACGGTAGAAGATCCGGACATCTTGCTTAGATTTTCGTCATATCCCCGAGCATTGAGAGTAGTGTCTTATATGCTTAGATTCTGTCATAACTGTCTTAGTGGACGCAGGGGTACCACGAGGATTTCCTCTTCGATTCTTACCCAAGAGGAGGTAAAACGCACAAAATTTCGCCTCATAATGTTGGCACAGATGAAATGGTACCCAGAGGAGTACAAGCAGATCAGTAGATCTGAAGAATTGTCCAACAAAAGCTCACTGCTCTGTCTAAATCCCTTTTTAGACCAGGAAAGAGTCCTTCGTGTGAATGGTCGTCTCGCTGCCTGTTCTTTACCCTATAATGAACGTTACCCCATCATACTTCCTGGGAACTCTCGGCTTTGCCATTTATATCTACTCCATTTGCACGAATTTCTCGCTCACGGTGAATGCATCCTCATGTGCCGGATGATTCAAACGGAGTTTCACATCTCACGTCTCAAACCAAGGGTGAAAGGCATTATTCATAAGTGCAAAACCTGCATCATATTCAGGAAACGATCTTGCGTCCAGATAATGGCTCCGCTCCCTCCTGACAGATGCACCATTACACCAGCATTTCACGTGACTGGTATAGATTTTGCAGGACCCTTTGAGATTAAAAGTTCATCTCTACGCCGATCCCCTCTCTTGAAAGGCTATGTGAGCATTTTCGTGTGCTTCGCCACCAAGGCCGTACACTTGGAGCCATGCTCCGAGCTTTCCACGGCGGCATTTGAGGCCGCTTTTTCTCGTTTTCTTGGGAGGCGAGGCCTACCTAGAAAGGTAGTATCGGATAATGGCAGAAATTTCGTAGGTGCAAGTCGAAAGATGCTGAAAGAATTCAGAAGTTTCATTCAGGTAGCAGCGAGTGACATTGCTGGAAAGTACGCTACCCAAGGCTTTGAGTGGCAGTTTATACCCCCCCATGCTCCACATATGGGTGGCCTTTGGGAATCGGCCGTGAAGTCATTCAAACACCATTTCAAACGAGTAGCAGGCGCTCATCTCTTCACTTTCGAGCAATTCGCTACCGTTCTCGCTCGGATTGAAGGAGTTCTAAACTCCCGTCCAATCTCTGCTGTCTCTGAGGATCCGAACGACCTCACAGCTTTGACTCCCGGACACTTTTTGAAAGGCTCACCAATTGTGGCTTTTCCCGAGCCTCTTGCTCCAGACCTCTCCCTTATAAACAGGTGGCAGAGACTGAAGGCGATACATCACCAGTTCGCTATTCGATGGAAAGAAGAGTACCTCAAAGCTCTTCAAAAGCGATACAAGTGGAAAACCACTTCTCCCAATATAAAGGTCGGCGATCTCGTAGTCGTAATGGACGATCTACTGCCGCCTAGCGACTGGCGACTCGGAAGAGTGGCTAGGACGCATAATGGTCCCGATGAAAATGTAAGAATAGCCGATGTCCGTATCGCCTCGGGCATCATTACTCGACCGATTGTCAAATTGTGCCACTTGCCCTTGCTCGATCAACCCCAATAATAGACCCAGTGTATTGCTATCTCGATGCATGACAATCTCTGCTTTTCAACCCTCCCATCTCATTTCATTTTCCATTTCATCCCTTCATAGACATCTCACTCACCTCTCGGTTCATTTTCAGATTTACAATGCGTGCCCAGGAAGTGTACAAATGTACTCTGTGCCAAAACCGCCATGGCCTCCGGTACTGCCCAAAATTCATCAAGATGACCGTGGAGGACAGAAGGGTGGCAGTGCTAAGGCACAAGTACTGCCGGAACTGCCTGGCCAAAAGCCATATTGTGGACGATTGCCAGTCGATGGAAACTTGCAGGAAATGTGGGTTCCAGCACCATACAATGCTGCACCCACGGAAAGTAGCCCTAAAACCCAAAGACTCCAGCGCTACCAACCAATCTACCCCATCAAGACATCAACGCCAAGAGCCAAGAAGACCCAACAATGGCCAATCCACCTCATCTCAGTCCCAACGAAAACCAGCAAGGCCCAACGTAAGCGTCAAATCACGCCTAGGCCAGCGTAACCAAGTGTCAGCTGGGCAACAGCAACAACAAAAAGCCAGAAAAACCAACAGGCCCAAGGGCCAAAGACACCACCAACAGCCTCAACGCAAGCCTCAACGCAAACCCCAGTCAACCACGACACCGTCAACCAATCAGCCCAATCACTTGATCCTCTCAGAGGCCATCAAGTCCCTGGCGACCGTGCTTTGCGCCTCATCAACCAATTTTGCGTAACCGCAAGGCCGGCGCCATGGACAAATTTGGATTTGTCCAATTAATTTAAGTTACAATTTATCGTAGAATAAGTATTAGACATTCTGAATTGTATTGTGAATTGTAAAATGAATTTGTAGCATGTAAGAGGTTATATATTAGTTAAGCTATTGTGAATTTCTAGTAATAAGTATTTTAGTACTATAGCTCCCTTGCATTTCCTCTTGCTTAATTCTGGCACTTCTTTTCCAACGGCAGCAAGGTGAGCACACAACATTTCCCCCCTCTCTTATCCCCAATAAATCCTGTACTCCTTATACACCACATACCGAAACTTAACGCCTTCTCATTTTTTCCTCTTCTCATTACCTCAATATACACTTATCATTCCTCTTGGCATGAGGAATAATAAGTAACATCACCTACATTACAGTCCACACATCATCCCCCAAGGGAACTCCAATTGTGACGTCATCCGCTCTCTCATTCCACTTACCCCCCCTCTGCGTCTAACTGGAACCCCCCAAGGTTGTGCATGAGTGGGAGATGTTCGGATGCTATAAATACAAGTACTAGCAAAATGCCTTATCTGTCTTTAACTGCAACCACCATTCCATCGCCCTTCACCATTATCGTCATCAAGTAGGGTAATTCAAATGGTGGCATTAAAATAGGATTTTCCACAATGACGTGACAGTTGTCACGTTATGAAAATGTTGTGGTCGCTTTCCTTGAATGGTAATAATATAAAATGTTTGTTTAGTTTTGTTTATTTTGCTTTTAAGTAATGTAATAACTTTGCCTATGCGCTTTCAAGATCATGAGTTTTTGGTTGACATTTAGCACAGGTATAACTATCAAACCAATGGTTGCCCAACTTATTTGTAAGTTGCCAACTAAGTTATTGATTAGTTGGCAACTAATATTTATTAGTTGGCAACTAATAAACAACCATTGGTTTGGTAGTTATTTCTGTGGTAAATGGCAACCAAAAACACGATTAGATGGCAATTATTGGTTTGGAAGTTATCCCTGTAGTAAATGCCAGTAGATCTCTTCAAGTCTGGAATAGGCCATATATGCTCACAGTCCCCTCTTTGTGACCATCTATTATTCGTTGTCCTTCGGGCCTGGTCATGAAAACTTAGCATACTTGTCGCTTGAGGCATACCCACGGATTCCGGTATCCCTGGGTGTAGGGTAGGGTAGTTTCTAGTCTCGCAAGCTCGTCCGCTTTACAATTCCTTGGGATATCTCTGTGGCCCGGCAACCAGAACAGGTGAATTTTGAATTTTCAGCTATCTCGTTGAGAGATCTGCGACAGTTGAGGGCGGTTTTTGTGTTCAGAAATGCGTTCTTCAGTAATTTGATGGCTGCCAATCGTCGTAATGACATTTTATCTTAGCCATTCCACCACTTCCTTAATTGCAAGGATCTCCGCTTGATACACACTGCAGTGGTCTGGTAACCTTTTCGATATGACCAGTTCTAGATCTTTATAGTACACCCCAAAGCCCGCCTGGTCGTTTAGTTTGAAACCATCCGCATAGAAGTCTATATAACTTCTGTTACCATAGATATCGTAGTTCCAATCGGTTCAATCAGGAATAGTGGTACAGTACTTTTTATCAAAAAGCGGCTCAGGTAGGGTGTAATCCATACTGCCTGGAACATCGGATATTGTATCAAGTATAACACAGTGTCCTTAGCCGCCACATGACCAATGAGAAAGCTCCCTTAACCTCACGGCAGTGGTTTGTGTAGCCACAGAGTCCAGAGGCATAAGATGTAGCATTAAATTCAGTGCATCAGAAGGTGTCGTCCTCAATGTGGCTGTGATCTACAAACAAGCCATCTTTGGATCCGGTTGAGTATTGAACGGTAGATGGACTTTCGAAGCGCCGTCCACCACGCCATAACACCATATAGCATTATAGGTCTGACAACTGCAGTATGTATCCAACGCTTGACACGCGGTCTAAACTCCAACTTTTGCCAGTGGCTCTCTAGCAGTTGTATAGGCGGGAGACATTTCGACTCAAATATGGATATCAAATTCGTGCTCCACCCCCAAATTTCTTTAATGTAGCTCCATAATGCCATGATCGGTAAGTATGGACAGTTTGGAGGGTGTTGGGGCTGCTATCGGCGTTGATTTAAACTTCATATAGTCGGAAATGATTTTCAAATAAGGGGGTGCTTTAGGGCATACTCCCAAACACTTGGCTCCAAAATTGGATATTAAATTCGTTTTTACTCTCAAAAACCTTTCATTTGAGTCCCATATTGTCATAATGGGTCAATTAACCTATTTGATGTATTTTTAGGAGGAAAAGCGACCTCCCATAATTTGGACCTAATTTTGAATGCCATATTTGTAAACTACTGCCGTATGCTTTTCATTTGAGTCCCATATTGATAGGAATGTCGAATATATCTTTTTAGAGGAGTTTTGGGGTTTGGGCGGCCCGTTGGGTACTTGGACCCAGAATTTAATACCATATTCATTTTCTAGTCTCCAATACCTTTCATTTCATACCCATATTGTGCCTATCAGTCCAGTTTTGGTTTTGGGTGGGGTTTTTTGGGGCAAGGTGGAGGGTCCGCCACCATCCGATATCTAAAAATTATGTGACCCATGTTTCCTTCCACAAAAACCTACAAAATCTGCGAAAATTTTAAGAAAATCGGTCCTGCCGTTTTTGATTCTACGGAACAAACAAACAAACCGAGTTTCACATAGTCATGGGTCATGTGCCCATTTGGGGCGTTTTTAGGGGGTGGGGTGACCCCCTACACTTTGATCTTATTTTGTACGCCAAATTCGTAATTTAGTCCCGAATATCTTTCACCCCACAATTAATATTGACGTTCAATTTATCTTGAGTCCCATATTGTCATGCTCGTTCAATAAACCTATTTTAGGGTGTTTTGGGGTTGGGGCGATCCCCCTGTTACATGGATCCAATTTTTAATTTGAAATTCGTACTCTACTCTTGAATGTCTTTCATTTGAGTCCCATATTGTCCAGATCAGTACACTTTTATTTTTGGCTAGTATTTTTGTGGTAAGGGGGAGGGTTCGCCTCCCTTCCGATGTCAAAAAATTATATAGCCTTATATATGTTTCCTTCCAGACCAATTTACACAATCTGTGATAATTTCAAGATAATCGGTTCAGCCGTTTTTGAGTCTAGTACCCACCACCATAGGATGGGGGTATACTAATCTAGTCAATCCGTTTGTAACACCTCGAAATATTGATCTAGGACCCCATAAAGTATATATATATATTCTTGATAGTCTCGAATTTCTGATTCGAACTAGCCATGTCCGGCCATCTGTCGAAATCACGAAAGCGGTCGAGCTAACCGCTTGAATTTTTGTACAGATACCTTATATTGATGTAGGTTGTTGGAGATTGCAAATGGGCCTTATCGGTTCAGATTTGGATATAGCTCCCATATTAACCAATCTTCTGATTTGACTTCCTGAGCTCCTGGAAGCAGCAATTTTTGTCCGATGAAATTTTGCACATAGTGTTCTGTTATGACTCCCAACAACGGAGTCAAGTATGGTCCAAATCGCTCCAGAACCTGATGTAGCTCCCATATAAACCGATCTCCCGATTTGACTTCTTTATCCCCTGGAAGAATCAATATTCACCCCATTTGGCTGAAATTTTGAACATAGTATTCTGTTATGACTCCCAACAACGGGGCCAAGTACGGTCCAAATCGCTCAAGAACCTGATGTAGCTCCCATATAGACCGATCTCGCGATTTGACTTCTTTATCCTCTGGAAGAATCAATATTCACCCCATTTGGCTGAAATTTTGCACATAGTATTCTATTATGACTCCCAACAATTGTGCCCAGTACGGTTCAAATCGGTCAAGATCCTGATATAGCTCCCATATAAACCGATCTCCCGATTTGACTTCTTGAGGCCCTGGAAGCCTCAATTTTCATCCGATTTGGCTGAAATTTTGCACATAGTGTTCTGTTATGCCTTCCAATAACTGTGCCCACTACGGTCCAAATCGGTCAAGATCCTAATATAACTCCCATTTAAACCGATCTTCCGATTTGACTTCTTGAGCCCCTGAATGCCTCAATTTTCATCCGATTTGGCTGAAATTGGCGGTGAAAAAACGCGAATCATTGTCTTATTTGGGTGTAGATACTTCTCTGGCCTCTTCCATCATTTGTAAAGATGGAGCCTAATGAGGGCGATCGGTTTATAGAGAAGAAAAAAAAACCTTTAAATGACAAGATAATCGCTTCTTTTGAACTTGCATTACTTATTATTCAACCCCATACATACAAGCAAGCTCCAGGCAATAGCCTTTATTTTTCTTTTTCCATATTTTCATGAATTGTTTTTTAAATGGTTTCCATGTCCATTTTCATGGTCTTTGCTGATGCTGATGAGTGTTTGATTTCCATTCTAAATGTATTCTTCAATTGTTTATTTTAGGTTTGGTTGTTGCTATTGTAATGATTTGTTGCAGGGTGCATTGAAAAGAACAAAAAAGAGTTAATGCTTCTGTCAAAACAGTTTTCATCCGTTCACATTCTACCACTGATGAAATGAAATTTGAAACGTTTTAGTTTGCTCTCATGTCAGTCATGGGAATGATGCATATAATGGGGTAGTCATCTAACCCTTTATCTGCCATTCCATACATACCATAATATATTTCATTCATCTAGCTAGTGCTGGGAGTGTTAAGAGCTGCCATTATTTCGCTCTGTTAAATCGAAATTGAAAAGATGTGGGAATAGATAGATGTGTAATGCAAATTTAACCCTACACTGCCAAGTGGTAAAGAAATGAACAATTGGTGGGGGGAATCATAGAGAAAAATAACAACAATCTATAATAGAGGGTGTGCTGCAAGTGTTTCCGTCACTTTTAAAGGGGGCGTGCTTTTTATGAATATGTGCCGTAAGGCAATACTGATAAGGTTAAATTTTTATTTTTCAACTTATGTTTAAGAAATTTGACATGTAGGGTGCTTTTGAGAAATGCTACGAGGAAAAATTTTAAAAACTTTGCATAGGACAATATAAAGGGTAAGCTATTATCTTTTTGGCAACACTGTTTTAAACAGCTCACGCACATTTCGTGTTTTGTTTCACTGTCAAGCATTTTCAATTTTGTCTATAATTTAATCATGAATCGTCTAACAAACGAACAACACTTGCAAATTATTGAATTTCATTATCAAATGCGTGCTCTGTTAAGGAAGTTCAAAGATAGAAAAATTATGTTCAGCAATGAAGCTCATTTTTGGTTCAATGGGTACGTAAATAAGCAGAATTGTCGATTTTGGAGTGAAGATCTCCCAGAATGATTGCAAGAGCTACCAATGCATCCAGAAAAAATTACAGTTTGGTGTGGTTTATGGGCTGGTGGCATCATTGGACCGAATCGTAACGTTACAGTGAATGGTGAGCACTATCGTAAGATTATATGAAGCGCAGTCACGGTCAACATTTGCATGAAATAATCTTCAAATATTACATTATATGGATCGTACTATCGATTCAAATAAAGATAAAGCATGATTTTTTAAGAGCTATAAGAAATTAAAAAAAACACATAAAGTTAAAAAAAGCATGAAATCTTTGAGGATTATTTGATGCAAATGTTGACCGTGACTGCGCCTCAAATGGTCCATCCGCTTAGTCCAACTTTGGCATAATCTTTCTAACATTTCGGCCGGTAACTCATGAATAAATGCTTCAATGTTGTCTTCCAATGTGTCAACTGCAGCAGGCTTGTCTGTATAGACATGAGCTTTAACATAGCCCCACAAAAAATAATTTATAGGCGTTAAATCGCACGATCTACATGTTATGCAAGTCAAGCTCTTGCATTTTGGGCAAAAACAAGTTGGATATCATTTCACGGCAGCGTTCACCATTCACAGTTACCTTACGATTCGCATTATCTTTGAAGAAGTACGGTCCAATGATGGCACCAGCCCATAAACCGCACCAAACTGTGCTTTTTTCTGAATGCATAAGTAGCTCTTGCATTGTTTCTGGCTGATCTTCACTCCAAAATCGATAATTCTGCTTATTTACATAACCATTGAGTCAAAATTTAACAGATGGTCATTTGTTAATTGATTTTATTGATTACTACCGAATTTCATAGAAATCGATTCAGAATTAGATATAGCTGTCATATATGTATATCGCCCGATTTTCACTCCTAGAGCCCCATTTGACCAGCGCATTTATTGACCAATTAATTTTTCTTTCACTTATACAATATTTATAAAAACGGGACTGCACAAACACATTTTGTATAAATAATAAATAAATTATTAATTGATTATCAAAGATAACTTAATCTAGTATCACAATACGTATTTTCACTTTAAGCTATTGCAACCGAGTATTGTAGTTTGGTGTTGTCTTTGTCCTCTTTGGTGTTGATGGACATTTGTATTCTCTCTTGAATCCGTAGGCTCTTCAGTATATATTTGTATTTATTTACAATCCTCTCTTTTTCCAGTATTTTTAAGTTCTTCAAATCCGCCGTGTGTTTGCCCTCTCATTTTTCTTTTTCGTTGCCCTTGCACGTTATTTTTATGACTCTCGACATTACTGATGAAATCGGTTTAAATTTAAATATAACTCTCATTTTAATATATCACCCGATTTTCACTCCTACAGCCACTGCAAGCGAATTTATTGACCAATTATCCCAAATTATTGTACAACGCTTGACTCGACAACAACCACTATATCTAAGAAGTTTGGTCGAAATCGGTTCTGATTTAGATATAGCTCCCATATATATGTTTGTCTGATTTTGAGAAATATTCCCATAATGTGACCATTAATTAACCTATTCTCTCGAAATTTGGCAGGAAGTTTTTTTATGACTCTCGACATTGCTGGTGAATTTCATAGAAATCGGTTCAGATAGATATAGCTCTCATACATATATATTGGCCGATTTTCGCTTCTAGAGTCACAGAAAGCGCATTTATTGACTAATCTTTTCAACGCTTGTACAACGCTTTTCTCAACGACTACCACAATACCGAAGAAGCTTGGTCGATCCCTATGATCCGATCTTGCCGATATTCAACAAAAGGATTAAGAGCGGTACCAGAACTCGCTGTGCTAAATTTCAGCCAAATAGGATGAAAAGTGCTCCTTTTATTGGTTCATTATGCTATATTATTGTAAGTGGTTTATGTGGCAGCCATATCCAAATATGGTCCGATCTAGACAACATTTGATAGGAATGGGTAGCGGGCTAGCAGAACACACTGTGCCAAATTTCATCGATTTCGGGGAATAAATGGATCTTTTATGGTCTCAATACCCTATATCGGGAGATCGGTCGGTGTTTTATAGGTCAGCTATAGCCAAATATAGTCCGATTTGAACAGCACTTTACAAAAATGGGAAGGGGTCTATCAGAACTCACTGCGCCAAATTTCATCGAGTTTGCAATAATGTTGTCATTTGTCAACTGTAGTTATGACAATTTGAAAATATTTGCTCGAAATGTGAAATGGATTGTTTACTAACCCATCTGAAAACAAACAGCGAGGTCCATCAAAGTTGGTTCAGAATAAGACAAGGCTCCCACTTTGTACTCATAGGGTAGGTGAAGGGTATCCTAAAGTCGGGAACGTCCGACTTTTGTCTTTTCTTGCTGGTTTAATACTTTTTACTGGAAAAGCCGGTTTAATGCCGTTGAAATTTTGTCCTTCAAGCCTAGCTCGTCCATCCACTTACTTCTAAGTCACAGTTGAATATGAATCTTCTTATTATCAATTTGAATTCTTCGCTTCGAGTTCTCATGGGATATTATATTGAATTGTACCATGTCCAGCTACCCATTGTCACATATTTTGAATAATATAAACTTATGATTCGAAAAATCAGATTCAATAGATACTGCCCAATCTTAGATCTCTGTATGTTGCCTAATGTGAGCTTAAAATCTACAATCGTTTGAATGTCCTAAAGTTGTGTCACTTAATCGTTAGTGATTTACCGCAATGCTCTTCTGATACCGATATGTTCTTCTGACTTAAGCCGTTTTCGCATAAACGTTTGATGCTGCAGTTCGATTTAAAAAGATGTCATCGTGGAGCCCACAATACCTAAGCTAAGATCAATCATCATCATCATACGCTGCTGCTGCCAATAATGCGCCAGCTAATAAACATTCTCAATGTGTTTTACAATTTATTTTATTTGCTGTTTTGTCTTCTTTTCTTAAATCACCATTATCTGTACAATAAGCTGCTTTAAAAGTATTCACAATCTAACTTCTCTTAACTCTAATCTCCAAAGGTGTTCAAAAGTGCATTAAAATCATCACATCAACAATATAATCCAAAAGAAATCAACTCAAATATACGAAACATTGCAAGAAAAGCCCAAGGAGGCCCACCAAATGATAATGTAAAAAAGAATAAATTAAAACAAGAGCATACAAAACAAAGCTCATAAATATCAAGAACTTTGCAACGTAAACAATTAACCAACAACTCGTTATTAATGCATTCCCCTAAATATAAATCAAAACGAAAACCCAAAACTAAGAAAAAAACAATTAAATTCCAAATAACTTAGAAAGGGAAGAGAAGAAACAAAACAAAACGAAAGAGAAAAAACAACAACACAAAGAAGAGACTTTTTTTAAACTAACCCTAACAACAACAACCAACCAACCAATCTACGAAACAAAGTCAAAGCATTTGTTTATTATTTGTAAATTAACTCAATAAGAATCTCTCTCTCTCTCGCTAACCAAATAAGCAATTAAGTAACATCTTGAATAATTCATAAGTACACCCATACATAGATTATTGAAAATCTAAGTAAACCACATACATACATACTACACAAAACATCAACATCAACATCAAAACGACTACAGCTGCAAAATAGCGAAAGCATTTTTTTTAATATAACATAACTAAAATTCAATCTACAAACATTCTGTTTCAAACTGGTAAGTGTGTATGAAATAATTTGATATATTTTTGGTTTTGTTGTTTTTGTTATTTGTTTAATTGCTTATGCGCATTGATAATAATTTACGGAAATTCTAATAATTAAACAAAATATGTGTTTTTGCTTCTTTTCCAAAAAAATTTTAGTTCACGACGTCCATCACCATCGAAAATGGCGCCCACAACGACTATCGAAACCATAACAATCACCCGACCGTTAAAGGTAAGATTTAATTATTATCGAAACATGTAGCAGTTTTAATTTTAATTGATTTAAATACAATATAATACAGAGTAGCTGACACAAAATGTAACCATTTCAAACGACCACTTTTTTGTGCGGAAATATTTTTTATTGATGATAAATATTGACCGAAGCGGTCAAAATGTTTATACGAAAAAACACGTTGGGCTGAGGTCAATGGATTCTTTAAGCATTTTATTTGGAAACTATGTTTTCTAGATGATGATATAAATGCTACTGCTGAAATGATTGAGAAGATAATTTTAAATGGAATGAGGACATTTTTGTTCCCGTTAAGACTATAACGGCTTAATCAGACGACAAATATTGCCAATACTGAACTGCTGCGCAAGCAGGCAAGATCTTCGTGTGCCAATGTGCTTAGGCGCAAAAAATTTCTTTATGAACAGCGTCTGCGAAATAAGGTTCTTGCTTCTACACGAGGAAGTTAGAGCTTTTGGTCGTTCGTGAAAAGAGTAAAGGGTAGTTCTTCGTCTATTCCAACTCTTGTTAAGGATGATCAAACGTTCACTGATCCGGTTGATAAGACTAAGCTGTTGGGTGATATTTGCCTATGCTCCGCTCTGTCCAAAGTCATGGAGAGCATGGTTAATCATCATCTTGTGAGGTATTTAGAGTCTAATGGCCTTCTTAGCGACCAACAGTATGGGTTCCGCAGAAATCGCTCAACGGGCGACCGCGTGGCAATTCTGTCTGAACGTTGGAGTCGCTCAATCCATCAGTTTGGTGAAAGTAAGGTTGTAGCTCTGGATATCTCCAAGGCATTTGATAGGGTCTTGCACTGTGCACTACTATCAATGCTTGTCGCATTTGGTGTCGGTAATGGCTTCGTTCAATTTATTTCGAGCTTTCGCAGAGATCGCACTATTCGAGTCGTTATAGATGGGTTCTCATCCAATGAGCATAAATTGAGCGCAGGTGTATCCCAAGGCTCTGTTCTTTCCCCTTCTCTTTTTCTTATTTTCATCAACGATCTGTTGGGTCAGACATCGAATCCGATCTACTCATTTGCGGTTGACAGTAATCTCTGTCATTCGTACTCATTCGACCATAGGCCGAGTCTTCGAGAGATTGAGGACTAGAGGCGGATTATGGACGATACACTCTGCCAGGATTTGCTGGCCATTTGTGAGTGGGGTCGATTGAATCGAGTTGATTTTAATGCACTGAAGAATCAGTGCTGCTTGTTGTCAAACAAACGATTCGCTGACCCATTACGATCATCTTTGTCTATCAACGGTGTAGAGTTCGAGCAATCAGAAGCTCTTGATATTCTGGACATGAAAATACAAAGTGATGTCCGTTGGGCTAAACATGTATTTGAAGTGTCGAAAGAAACATTCAAGAATTACTTTACTCCGTAAGAATTACTTCACTCCGTAAGAATAACTTCACTCCGTCTGATATTCTTAACATCTACACCACTTTTATATGACCGAAAATGGAGTACAACTTACATGTATGGGCTGGAGCTTGAAAATCATCCCTGGAGCTACTGGACCGTGTACAGAGGAGAGCGATGGCGTTGATTGGGGACAGTGGGGTATCCAACTATATTGCCTCCCTTCATCATCGTCACAATTTGGGTTGTTTGGCGTTATTCTATCTGTACTTTCATGGTGTGTGATCGTCTTATATTCGTCTTCTTTTTCTTGATGTAAGGATTTATGTCAGGGATACTAGACATTCCAGGAACTCACACCCGTTTGTAATTGATTGGCCAACGGACCGCACAATGCATTATAGAGAGAATACTTATTTCGCCCGAACCGTTCGTATGTGGAATCGACTTCCTGCTAAAGTTTTTCCCACCCACTTTGACATCCAAAGATTTAAGACAAATGTCAATACATCCTTTGTACTTTTACTCGATATGTCCATGTTTTAGCCTAGTACTGACTTCGCCTTTTCGTCCGAACAACTTTCAAAACGAACTACAAACAAGTGAGAAAAGGAAAAAGTCGTGCGGTGCCGACTAGATAATACCCGACACCTATCCTAAAAACGAAAATTGAAATGTCTGATTATAAAAGTTGTGCAAGTGTGTGTTGTTATTCCAAACACTTTGAATGGCTAGTGTATCATTATTTCGGTTACGCCATGTAACTTCATCAGCACTTTTGCCAAATTGATTAAGGTGCCCTACATACCCAAAGACTATTGAGTACGGTGTAGAGCAAGCTTTTGTTTAAGTACTTCAAATCTCCGTACTTACATAACCACAGTAGTGGTGTAGGGTATAATGAAGTACCAAGGTGGCGTATGTCGTATGGCATATGTGGGCATAATTATGGACAACTAATCATACACTCCATGACAAGAACTGTTGAAGAAAAATTTTTGACGCATTTGGATATAAACGCCAATTAAAAAAAACACCAAAAACCTCAGAGGAAACAGCCAATTTTTTTCTTTTCTTACACCAGTGTTCTCTTATGCACTTTATTTCACTAATGATGTATTTTATTATTCTTTTCCTCTCGTTCTCGATTTCGTTGCGATCTTAATTCAACAAAATGTTTATAGGTCATTGCATTTATATGTGGCGTTATTGTTATACTATTAATGATTATGGCATTGGCATCCACCGATTGGCTAATGGCTGAAGGCTGGCGTCAAGGTCTATTTGTACACTGCATCGAAGAGGATGTATTGCCACCACTTCCATTTAATATAATCGATCCTCCAGGCTGTTATCCCAGTCGTGACGTTTGTGAGTATTGCTTTGCTTTTATTATTGGGTTGCCAAAAAGTAATTGCGGATTTTTTAAAAGAAAGTAAATGCATTTTTAATAAAACTTAGAATGAACTTTAATCAAATATACTTTTTTTACACTTTTTTTCTAAAGCAAGCTAAAAGAAACAGCTGATAACTGACAGAAGAAAGAATGCAATTACAGAGTCACAAGCTGTGAAAAAATTTGTCAACGCCGACTATATGAAAAATCCGCAATTACTTTTTGGGCAACCAATAAAATTTCTATGATTGTCATTAATGCTTTTTTTTTGTTTTTTATTCTAGTTTATATCAAAGCAACAGCTGTCCTATGCGTTATAACACTAATAACAGATGTTATTGCGACAATATTAACGGGACTTGGCTTAAAAACCCAAAATCACACATTAAAATATAAATTTTATAGAATTGCGGTATTAGTAATGCTATTATCATGTAAGTATAAAAAACAAGTATCAAATATTTAATTGAAAATAGGCTTTTAAATGTGATTCAAAAAATTTTTATTGTTATACCATTTAAACACTAAATATATGTGGCAAGATAAGAGGTCTGTTCAAATAAGAGGTACATTTGAGAGTGATACTACAATACTAGAGTGTCAATGCTCTAAAAATTTAACTTACTAGGAGAAATCGATCGAATAGAAAACAAATCAATCATGTTGGGATTACTTTGTTGAACGTACACCCAGAAAAAATAATTAGCTGATATAAGCATTGTCCGCTGATTTTTTATTAAACATTTTTTAGGTTAGGTTAGGTTGAAAAGAGGGTGCAAATATTAATCTACCCCATGCCACTATAGACATATACCCTAGCCAGAAATCGGTTTGTTGTGTGCTTTAAAAACTAAAAAGTAACCTCGAAAAAGAAAATCTATGTTAGGAATTCCGTGCTACTTACAATGGTATTGGTATTCATGTCTGGTATTGTATCCCCACCAAAGTGTCGGTATCTGTTAGATGCGAAAGCACTTAGGTGGGGTTACAATACCAGGGTTAATAAAGGAAGTCATGAGAAAAAACCATTGTACGAAATGTTTATCTAATAGGATGAAAATTGCGCCCTCTATAGACGCAATGTATCTTAAAGGATACACTCAATGTCCGGCTGCTTATTATTGTTTAGTTTTGCAAAAAAATTAACTTTTGCGAAAAATATCGATCGATATTTAGTCCAAAAAGTAAATATCGATAGTACCGATAGTGTTATCGATATTTTACCAGCTCTAGGCTAAAGGGAGCTTTGATCATACGGCGGCTACGGACTCTGTGTTATCCTTGACACAATGTCCGATGTTCTAGGCAGTGTGGATTACGGATTGCCTGAGCCGCAATTAAAGAAATGGTGGAATGGCTAAGATACAATGACATAACGACAATTGGCATAAATATCTTCTCAGACACCCAGTCGGAACATACTATTTTTAAATTGAAGAAACGCCCTCGTCTTCAGTCACTTCACGATCAGGCCCCAAGGGCAACAAAAGACAGATGGTCACAAAGTGGGAGCTGAACGCTCCAAAATTATGGGGCCGAATCTAGATTTGAAGAGATTGACCGCTTTACTATAGCTAGCTAGAACAGACAGAAGCAAATTTAATTTTTCGAAACCCCATTTGAAGTTAGAAGACAATATAAAAGAATAAAACATAGACTAATGGCTTAGGTACAGTCTTATTCTCCTGTAGAAATAAAGAAGAGAGAGCTAATCCTATTGTTAAAAAAAATAGAATAGTAGAAGTCATGGGTGTGAAGATGAATTCGAAAATAACTAGTGACCACCATGTCCAAATTTGGAAGGGCCGTGTTTCTATATGCGGCGATGGTGGCCATATTTCTCTTCAGGCGATTTCTTTTTCTATAAATGGCCATATTCGACCTTGTAAGGAGATCTTTTGGGACTAATACCTTACATTACTGAATAGAGCATCTCAAGATCAGTCCACTGAACAAATTTGGAAGGCGTATGTTGTTATTGTAACCACATTTATATGTGGCGATCCTCGTCATGCTCCTGTAGATGTGCAAGTTCGTTCTGGTCCAAAGGACCGATCGCTGCGAGAACAGGGTGGCCATTGATTATTTAAAAGAGCCAATAACCCGCCTTGTCATATCGATCATCGTAGGCACTCAGTATTTATGCAAGAGCCGGTGA
The DNA here is from genome assembly GCF_963082655.1 of Stomoxys calcitrans. Classification (NCBI taxonomy): domain Eukaryota; kingdom Metazoa; phylum Arthropoda; class Insecta; order Diptera; family Muscidae; genus Stomoxys; species Stomoxys calcitrans. The sequence continues at coordinate 194,135,517 of NC_081553.1, forward strand.
CACCTGGCCTCTCACTCAGACTCTCTGCTTGATACCGCTGAGTGTACGCGACAGCCGTTGCAGCATTTCACTATCCGAAACCTGTGGACGCGCCCGGTAGCTCGCAGCTTAGCTTCTCGTAACAGCAATGAACACCACACAGATCGGACCTCAATGTACCAGCCTGTGTGGTGCTCACAGCTATCCCGTGCCGGTTGGAAGGCATATCTTTTGTTGTTGTTGTTGTAGCCACATTTTCATGTGGATGTGGCGATCTTCGTCAAGCGCCATGTTTCTATATGCGGCGATGGTGGCCAAATTTCGCTTCAGGAGCATTTTTTTCTATAAATGGTCATATTCGACCTTGTAAGGAGATCTTTTTGGACTAATACCTTACATTACTGAATAGAGCATCTCAAGATCTGTCCACTGAACAAATTTGAAAGGCCTATGTTGTTGTTGTAACCACATTTATATGTGGCGATCCTCGTCTATCACCTGTAGGTGAGCACGCTCGTTCCTGTCCAAAGACCGATCGCCGCTGGAACAGGATGGCCATTGGTTATTTAAAGTCGCCAATAAACCGCCTTGTCATATCGAGCATCATAGGCACTCAGTATTTGTGCAAGAGTCGGTGTCACCCGGCCTCTTACTCAGACTCTCCGCTCGATACCGCTGATTGTCCGCAAGTGCCGTTGCAGCTACTCCGTATGGAGCATTCCACTATCCACAACCTGCGGACGTGCCCGGTATCTCGCGGCTTAGCTTGTCGTGACAGCATCCCGTGCCGAGGGCAATCTTTTTTCATGTGGCCACATTTCATATGGTCATAGCCTATTGTCGGCTGAGCATTTTAAGAGCTGAGGCGACACACTGATAAAGCGTATGCATTTAACAACCTTGTTAAGCTTGCAATAAATGCAATTAAAAGGTACGCTATAAATAATTTGTATAAATTTATCATAGCATTCCTCTTAGTAGGTAACCAGGAATAGGGCCGTTCTAACTTAACTTCTTTCACTGATTTGATTTTTGTTTTCTTCTTACAGTATTAGCTGTATTATCGGCCTTAATAATCTATCCCGTATGTTTCGCTGGAGAATTGAATCTGGGTAAGTTTTGTGCAGCGCATTTAGATTTATTTATTTTAAACTTATGACAAATCGATAAAAAAAAAAATATTTCAGCGAATCGACCAATTTGGGAATTTGGCTGGGCCTATGGCGTTGGCTGGGGCGCTGCCATTTTCCTATTTGGAGCTGTTGTTCTTTTACTATGCGATAAAGAATCAGAGGAGATCTACTATAAGGAAAGAAAAATTGTACATGAAAACCAAATGCGCGCCTAGGCCAGGCCGCACGACCTGCCTGACGTCGTTCTTTAGACATATAAGTATACTTTTTGAATTGAAAACGAAACAAATTTTTAACGATTATTATTATTATAATTATGATTATTATGTATTATTATTACAATTATTATGATTTACACATATCGTTTTTTATGACTCTCTCTCACTCTCACTCTCTGTAAATGGTTTAAAACAATTTTTATCGAAACGAAAAAAGAGAAAACATACAAACTTTCTTCCATTTAACAAACACACACTTTTGTCCATACCTAAAAGTGAACCAAACAAAAGAAAAAGAAAAACAATCCCTTTCAAAAAGGGACCAAAAGAAATCCTGCAATTAGTTTATGTTTTTTATATTGTTTTCCTTCTTTATATGATTTATCATACTACTCATACTACACCTACTCATGGTAAACAGCATATAATGAACCCGATTTGTTTTTTTTTTGTTGTTTTCATTACACCTTAAGAAGAAGAGAAGAAACACACAAAAAAGTCACACATTAAAGCATAAATTTGATACAACAACAAATCAGTTAAACGTCAAAGAAACCCTTTTCAAAAACAAGATGAAAAGTAACGACGACAACAACAATTACACTACATTAACAAAACCAAATGAAAAAAAACATTTATCGAGAAGACCATCATAGGCATTATTAGAATTGCATATATACAACATACATATACATCATATATATATATACATACATCTATATACATTAAAAAGGAAACAAAACTATCTCTCTATATATATGTGAATCATAATATCATATATATATATACATATATGCATATATATAGAATCATATAACAACAATATCGTATATATATATTAAACAACAACGGCGGCAAAAGCATATTTGTTTGGAGCTTTTTTTGTTTTTGTTGGAAAAAATTTTTTGCTTAGTTTAGTTTTTATTATGACATTTTTTGTTTTTTTCCCGTGTCACACATTGGAGAAGAAAAATGTTAAACTTTTTATATTGTTTTGTAATTGATTCGCTACCGATAGCATTACTTTTTCTTTCTCTCTCGCTTTCTCTTTATCTTGCTCTCTTTTCAAGGTACATACATATATAAATAGGGCTTAAAATAATGGAAGTATTAGAGGTTTATTCTATTTTTTCAAATATTCGGCCGTTTACTCTTGGTGTAGAAATATGCCATGTTTTAAAAAAAGATGAATTCATTTGCTTTTTACTTCGTCAATGCGGTTTACTTTTCAATCAACATTCAGCAACACCCATTAGTTTGACAGTTACTCTCTTTTTTATTAGAGAGAGAAAAAATGTAAACCTCTGTTATTTCCATTGTTTTCATTAAGCACGAATTGGAGCCCTTAGGGTTTTAAAACAGGGTTTTATAAAATAAAGATATGCTTGCATAGAAGAGAGAGATGCCAAAGTAAGCCTGTCATTTCCATTGTTTTCATTAAGTACGAATTGGAGTCCTTAGGGTTTTAAAACAGGGTTGTACAAAGTAGAGATATGCCTGCATATGAGAGAGATGCCAAAGTAAGCTTCTGTTATTTCCATTGTTTTCATTTAGCACGAATTGGAGCCCTTAGGGTTTTAAAACAGGGTTGTAGAAAATAAGGATATGCTTGCATACGAAAGAGATGCCAATGTTTTGTTTATGTTTTCAATCACGATCGCAAAAGTGATTAGTGCATGGCGCATATCGTGCCCTAACCGAAAAAAAGATGTAAGTGACCAAGTACACTCACACCATGGCATGTTATTCTACACCGGTGATGGGCACACCAACACTGTTTAAAATACTGTGTTTGTGTGAGTATCAATAAACATCAACTAAATAAAATAGCTTTGAAATAGAAGCAACCCAACGAAGCCACAAGCAGTTGTTTACACCGTATGCTTCTATTCTTTTTTTCTTTATCCGCGGACATAGATGCTGCCCATCTATGTTCTACACCATTCGCTTGCACAGGCTGCGGATAGTGAAATGCTCAGAGTAACTGCAACTGCAGTCGCGAACAATCTGCAGTATCGAAGTCTCTCAGTGGCAGGCCAGGCAGCGCCGACTCTTGCTTTAATACTGAGTGCCTATGACAAGACGAGTTATTGGCGCCTTCAAATATCCAATGGCCATAACGTGCCCGCGGCAATCGGCCCTTTAGACCGGAACGAGCTTGCGTATCCACATACAAATATGAGGCGCAAGAACAACATTTCCCTAGAAAATAATGTGCAAATCTATGTGTGTGTCTATTCAATGCTTCTTTAAATAAATTTTCCCAAAAATGAAAGGCAATGGAAACTTAAAACATGCATACAATGAAAATTATAACGGCTTGGTATTAACGACTTAACGCCTTATTCACATAACTTTATGAAGCCTTAAACTAGGTCAAATAAACCTATTTCAAATCTTCATTAAGTTTTGTGAATAAAACCGTTAGTTTTTGAAGCAAAGATAGATATGATTAGTTATCGATTTCCTTAGAACAAATAATCGATTTCTAACTTTCTTCTTTTTGGCTGTTAGTTCCGATGCACAATAGATCGTTTTTGTTTGTCCCATTTCCCAGTTCATAGAGAAAGAACTTTCCCCTTAAGGGAAATTGGAATTGGGAATTTCTCTTTCTTAAGGGGAATCGGGAAACCATAACCCCTACCGCTCTCTCATATAATCTGCGAAATGTTGCAATTGAAATTGGTTAGAGTGAATATCGATCTAATGCTCAATAAGTTCTTTCGCTGCTGTCTTAATACGGATGAAACAAAGAAAAATTACATACAAGTGAATTGGCAACTACTCTTAGGGTAAAGAATCATTTACCGTTGTTTTAAAACCCTTTGATATATGTAGTTTATATTTTTTATTTTTTTTTTATTATTTTCTTCTTTAATTTCATATCCTTTACTATTAAAAGTAAAATAAAAAAGAATCATACAACCAAACAAAACAAATTTTTGGCTATTATCGTACATGTAGTATGTGTGTGTGTGTAATTGTAAAAATATTAGAAATCTTGCTCTCCCTCCTCTCACTCACTTTCTCTCTCTCTCTTTAAATATATATAAAAATACATACATATACGGTATATGGTATCAACAAACAAACAACAAATGTATTACAAAAAGCCACAAAAAAGTTTTAAACGAAAAAGAGATCCTTGGAACTTCACATTAAGGAAAAACACCTTCCCTAACTCAATCATTTTCATTGAGTTCTTAAAAAAAACCATAATCATCATCATTATTATTACATTTTGTGTTTCTGTGACTTTTTTTCAATGAAATTAAATGAGAAGCAAATTTAAAACACAAAAAACCTTTTTAGTGAACTCTCATTTTACCTTTATATATATATACATTTTTTTGTTTATAAACATCATATGTTTTTGTATTATTTTAAGGTTATCGATATTTTAAAGGATTAAAACATTTTCAGATTGGTTTTGATTTTTTAGGCGGCTCCTTTTGGGTAGTAGTGCGGGACAAACACCCAGCAGATGTTCTATTGGTACTTCTACGTCCTTAAGGCTTTTGCAGAAATTGTTATTTGCAACCTTTTATCTATCAGGTTGTTGCCTAATCAGACCACAAATGTCGAATTACATACACAGATGAACCGAGTAAGTCTGTAAAACTGTCAAGTGCAAAGACCAAAAACAAAAAAGAAAATTGAGAAAAAAAGAACTTATAGCATTATTGTGAATGAACAATGAAGGTGATTTAGCTAAAGAAAATTGAGAGAAGAGATAACTAATAGCTTTATTGTGAATGAACAATGAAGGTGATTTGGCTAATTTTTCACCAAATTCGATTTTTTGTTTGCTTTAAAACTTTAATTTTTCTATAAAACATTTTTAAACCTTTTTTGTAAGTAAGCTTTCTTTTTTGTATATTTGTTTGGGTTTTTGCAAAGTTTTTATATTTCTCCATGCCTATTTCTTATGCTGACTCTCAAGAAAGAAACAATAGGAAACACCCGATCTCTAATCGTTATACATTTAATGTCTGTAATTCAGACTGAAAGGGGCACCGCAGCTCAGAGGTTAGGCATATTCGTCTTTGACATTGAACGTCTGGGTTCAAATCCCGGCAAGAGCATTAGAAATATTTTCATCTTTAGTTATCCCCTCCTAGTGCTGGCTACATTTGGTAATCAGTTGTGTTAACCTGCTCTGCGGCCAGCAGTTCGTACTTGGCAATAAAAAGTAGCTCCTCATCATTGAGCTTAAACTTGTGTCGGACGGCACTCATTGATATGCGAAAATTATACCCGCTGTTCCTTAGTGGAATTTGCAATTTGAATTAGACTGTGGACTATCATGGCGGACACAATTTGTTAGCCATATAGCCAAGAACGGAAAAACAACCTTAATATTAACATTTTAACATTGTAAAATGTTAACATTTTAAAATTTTCAAAGATTTTTGCACTTTGTTTTCTAAATAGCTGGCTTATACTTTGTTATGCCATTCACAATAGATGTATTTCTTCAGCTGACTACGTTTAGTTTTGAAAAAGATACCATGGCAACCCTGGACACAGATGTATACGACAAAAGCCTGGGGCCGAATTACAGCATACGTGAGCGAGTTAAATCGTTCGGAATATCTCTATTGTGAATTATGTGTCTCTTTGTAGAACGGAAAGTTTTGAAATTTAAGAAAGCGAATGTTTAAATCGAGCATTATTTATAAAAACTTGGACATACAAATTTATATACAATCACGAATGCGGTAATTCGGTCCCTGGTTATGTTTTCAGTTCCGGGGCCGAATTATCGCATTCGTGATCGAGTGCGCTTTCGTATCGAATGATATTTAATCACGTAATTAATGGGTGTTATACCACTTGTATATTGTTTATGTATGTCCAAGTTTTTATATATAATGCTCAATTTAAACATTCGCGCTCTTAAATTATAAAAATTTTCGTTCAATAAAGAAACAAATAATTGACAATAGAGACATTTCGAACAAATTGTACTCAGTCACTTATGTGGGTTTTGAATTATAGAAGACAAAGAATAGATAGAGAATAAGAAGGGTAGGCATTTTGTCTTCATGTCATCCCATGCTGAAGCAATAAAAATAAGCAAAGCCCAAAAAAGAAAGCCGCGATGTAAGGTTCATCTGGCAGCCGCTTTAAGGGCTAAACTCGCTTGGTTAGCAAAATTTGCTTCCGTTGCTATTAAACTGAACTATTAATCCTTTAAAATATTTATTTCTTCTAAAATTTTAAAGCCAAATGCAAATATGTATTCATTTTACTTTTTGCCAATTAACAAAAATTAAAAACAAATATACCCTTGCAGCGGAAACACAAATGTATGCATTTAAAAGTTTTATATATAACTATGATTTGTTTTTTTTCATCTCAATGAAATAGACACTCATCATCTATTTAAAATATAAAGAATGGAAAAATTGAAAAAAATAAAATTATTTTATTATTTATTTATACATATTTTTTTCTCTACAATTTATCATAAGAAAGTTCGTTTCGTTTTTTATTCAAAATGGTAGTTTTTTTGTTTAAAGTGAAAAAAAGAAACAAATATCTTGTTCTTAATTTTTAATACTTGTTTATAACACTAATTATTTATCAAAGTCAAACTTAATTTATTAAACAACTACAACAACACAACACCCACAAATCATATACACTTGTTCCCTCCTCAAAACCCATCTTTGTTAAACTTAAAACTATTTTTTTATTATTATTATTTAACTATGAAAATGTACGTTAAAGTTTAGATTTACTATAACAAATGAGGTATTTTTTTATGTTATTTTTTATAATTTTTTTACAATTTTTTCTTGCAATGATCGATATACCTTTACAAAAGGGCAGCTATAATAACAACTTATAGGCAACTATTTTTTCTTTTAACTTATATATGAAAGACGAATATTTTACTGAAACTGTTATACAACATATCACTTTAGGACTATTGAAAACTAAAGATCGTATTTTTTTCTTAGGTTAATTTTTTTAATTATTTTCTATTTTAATTGCAAAATTTTTTGCAAAAATTAAAATTTTTTCCTTTTTTAGAACATGACATTAATAACCGATCACAGGTTTTGGTTTACAAATCGAAATCTAAAAAGTAAATAAGATTTAAACGTCTTCTCTTTAAAGGGGGAAATACTTCCCTCTCTCTCTCACTCCTGCTCGGAGATAACCTTTCTAAGTTCCTCCATTAAACTTTTCTAAAAATAGAATTAAATGTTATGTTTAATGAGACTTTATTCCCAATCGATCTTCGCGTTCTTTTATTTTTTACTATTTATGTTCTTTAATACAATTCTAAGTTTTTACTCTCTTCTATCGAATATGTTAATGTACAATTATTTTTAATTATTTTATTTTATTTTTTTTTTTGTATTTGTTTGTTCTTAAATAAAAATGTTTTTATTTAATAAAATTTCAATTGTGTTTTATTTTATTTTAATGATTTTTTTCTTAATATTTCTTGCTGTTTATACCTATAAGTAGGTAATTATATAGAATAATTAGTTACAGGGCCAAACAATCGCTTCAGTATTTTGGGCTTCTTCTTTATTTTATAACACTAAGTTTCGAGATTGGCTTTGGCCATGTGATCTATCAATAGAATCTTCTACCCTTATTTTCTGCATGAACCATTCTTACGTTACGTTACGTTCCCGAGACAACCGTTAGACTAACTAAGCCTCTTGTTTTTGGAAATTGAGTCTAAAGATTGGTCCAATATTAACGAGTATAAGTGCTAGCGGTATGGGTATTCTATTTTTGAAATGAATTAGAAATACTTTACAGACTTTGGCATCAAACAGCAATCACATGATATTAGCTCGTTTTTGCAATGTTACGATCGATCTCATGACTGCCGGTTCTTTGTGCCGGATTGACCTGATGCAACCATTCATCGGCCGGGGCTGCCCTCTCAGTGTACGTGTTCGTCCTTTTTTCGTCATGGAAGCGGCACACCCCAGAGTGCCTTCTCCGCACGTTTCCGTTCTGTGCCTGTATTGAAGAGAACCCCGTATCCTGGTTCTCGTCGGTTTGTCCGAACCGCCTTCATCTTTGGTTTTTGCAGTTCCGATCTTGCTTTGACCTTTCGGGTCCACCACGGGAATATGGTTAAATTAGGTTAGAGTTGCAGTTTTTTTCTAAACAGACTCACTTAACCTTTTTTTGGTCATTGTCTCTCTGAATATGTTGCAAGATATTGCGCGACCATAGCAGTGGATCACACAGTCTGAGGACGCCGAACGCCACAACGACGACGCTTGTGATCCACTGCTATGTTTGCACAGTACCTTGCAACATATTCAGAGAGACTATACTCCCGTGGTCGTTAGCCGAGTTTGTAACATGCTCGGGTTACCAGCCCGGCACTCATTGTGTTCATTGTTATCACGAAAAGCTTAGCAGCGAGCTACCAGTGCGACAATATACGCTTTAGCAACACCACAGTCTCAATATTGCCAGGCCAGTGTCGGGAAGTGTATCTTTCTTGCAATTGAATTGCAATGGTCTTCCAGGCCAGATCGACGAAATTGCCGGTTTTATGAGTCGAAAGAACATAATGGTTGTAGCGATCCAGGGGACAAAGCTGGCCAACTCCTAAATTCGTTTTCTAATCTCAAATACCTTTCATTAAAGGGATATGGGCCCAAAAACTATCAATAGCGAGCTCCACTCTCTTTAAGACTAAAATTGTCATGGTGAGGAAATACGTCCTATTTGGGGGTTGTTATGAGGATGAGACGTCCCCTAGGCGGTAGGTCCCGAATGTTGATATAAGATACGTGGTCTACCCCCAAAATACCTTTCATTTAAGCCTCATATCTCCATAGTCGGCAAACATGCCCGTTTTGGAAGTGTTTTGGGGGATGGGGTGGCCATCCATAACTTGGCCCTGAAAATATATATCAGATTCGTATTCTACTCTAAAATACCTCTTATTTGGGCCCCATATTGGTAAGCAAATACGCCCTATTGGGGTCGTGTTATGGGGGTGGCATGGCCCTATAGACACTTTTCCCGAAAATTGATATTAGATTCGTGCTCCCAAAGACCTTTTATTTGAGCCCCATATTGTTATGGTCGCAAATTTTTCCTCTTTGGGGGTGTTTTTGGGCGGTCGTCCAAACACTTGCTCTCACATTTGTATTTTACTACCTTTTATTTGAGCCCCATATTGTCATGGTAAATAAGTCCTGTTTGGGGGGTGTTTTGGGGACGGGGTGGACCCCAAACACTTGGTCCCACATTTGGATATCAAATTTGTATTCTACTCGCAAATACCTTTCATTTGAGTCCCATATTGCCATGGTCGGTAAATATGTCCGATTTAAGGGTGTTTTGGGGTTTGGGTGGTCCTCCACACACTTGATCCGGCAATTGGATAACAGAAATCTTAAATACCTTTGATTTGCGTCTCATATTGGCGTGATTGGTTTTATATGAATATTTGTTGTAGGAGACAATCAGTCGCGATTGTCTCGTGAGTATTTCGTAAGTCGTGAGTGACTTCTGAGTAGTGGTTTTCTTTTGAGTCGTGATTTTCTCGTGAGCAGTGATTTTCTCTTGATTCGTGAGTGCCTCGTGAGTCGTGCGTGCTTCAGTAAAATTTTCACCTTGTGAATCATGCGTGAGCGTGCGTGAGTAAAATTTCCGTCACGTGAGCATGCGTGAACGTGAGTCGAAATAAAAAAGTCCTGCGTGAGTAACATTTTTTCTTGTGAGAGTTCTCGAATGGAAAATCACTCACGCTCACGCACGACTTTTATTTCGACTCACGTTCACGCATGCTCACGTGACGGAAATTTTACACACTCACGCTCACGCATGATTCACGAAAAAATCACTACTTACGAGACAATCACAACTCACGAGGCATTCACGACTCACGAGGTCCCTTTTTGGAAACAGGGTTAAAAACTCCTTTTAATTGGGCTTCTAGCGCAAAATATTTTATAGAAATGTTCGCCGGAAGGTTCCTGTCATCTGAATACAACAAAATCCCAAACTTAACATAAACACCGGAAATTAGTAAAACGGGAAATAAAATTCAGGGATAAAAACGTAAGTTAAGGAAAACGCCTTCTATAGGCTAAAGAATTCAAATCAAGAAATTAGTTAATATGGGAGCTATATCAGTTTATATACCGATTTGGACCAGACGGAGTTTTCGAGTGTTGTAGCATAAGTCATTGTGCAAAATTTCAGCCAAATCGGATAATAATTGCAGCCTTTGGAGTCTTATAATGTTAAATCGGGAGATCGGTTTAAATGGAAGCTATATCAGCTTATACACCAATTTGGACCATACTCCGCTGTTTTCTAGATTGCTCTTAAATATACCTCTGGACAAAATTTTAGAGCTCTATGTTAACTTTAACTATTTTTGTGCAATGAATACACTAAGAGGCAACACTGTGTGACGTTTGGACACGATATGAAAAGGAAGTACCTTGTCCTTGCGTTATTACCGAGCTTAAAACTTGAATGGTTGAGACTCTTAACAGATGGCACCTTGCAAAATTTCAGACAAATCGGGTAATAATTGCAACCTCTGGAGGCTCAAGATGTTAAATCGGGAGATCGGTTTATATGGGAGCTACATCAGGTTATGGACCGATTTGGACCATACTCTGCTTTTTTCTACATAGCTCTTAAATATACCTCTGGACAAAATTTTAGAGCTCTATGTTAACTTTAGCTTTTTTTAGTGCAATGAATAAGAGGCAACACTGTGTGACGTTCGGACTTGGTATAAAAAGGAGTTACCTTGTCCTTGAGTTATTACAGAGCTTAAAACTTAAATGGGATAGCAATCATTGTTGCATTTCAAAAGTTCTGCTGAAATGACATTCATTTGGTAATATGCTCTATTGAAATAACCAACATAAATTTCTTAAAATAGCAAAGGCATCTGCAGTTTTAGCAGATAAAAATTGCTGGCACAGCAAATTTGTTTAGCTATTCTGCATACAAAACTTTTTCAGTGTAGAACCAGTAAGAAATTCTGTTAATTTTATATATATTTTTTTTTGATATTTCCAACAGATGTTTTTATTATTTTTTTTTTTAAATACGAATTATATAAAAAAAAAGCTACCATTATTGAAATAAATTCCAAATATTTTATGAGTTTTTTCTATTTTTCTACATAAATTAACAGCCAAACCCAACCCACCAACGATGTTTGTTTATGTGGGTAAACAACGGATAATTATGAATTAGATGAACATTTTTCGTTAAACCGACACTGCCATATGTATTTGACTGCTAATAGTTGTTACGTTTTTATTTTTTCAATCATCCTTCATTTACCACCTCATAAAACTTTGCAACAATAACAACCTCAACCTCACATCGAAGACAACTCAATGCAATACAATTTGTGTTCCAAGCAAATCAAGTTTTCCATTTTTAATTATAAAATTTTGTCTTATAAACGGATTCATCCAACGCAATGTCAAAGTCCATAAAGAAAACTATCTTTCATAAAATCAATATAAACTAAAAATAGAAAAATCACAAAACTTAATTGCCCACATTCACAAAACCTACTGCAACTTTAAAGTAGGTTTCTTTGACAGTTCTATAGACGAAATCTGTCAAATAAACCAACTTTAAAGCTGCATTAGGTTTTGTGAACACCGGTGAATGTATGTAGCTTTGAAATATGTCTATTTGACAGATTTCCTTTATAGAACTATCAAATAAACCTATTTTAAGGCGTTTTTAATTTTTGTGAATACGGCCTTTAGTTTTTTTAACAATAACAAATGCAAGCTTTTTTGTAAAAGGAACATTGCTATTTTAGACTCTAATAATTTAATATTATTTTTATAAAAATAATAGACTTATGCACAAAACTTAGTGTGGCCTTAAAATAGGTTTATTTGGCAGCTCTGTAAAGGAAATCTGTCAACTAAACATATTTCAAAGCTACATTTAGTTTTGTGATTTTTTAATTTAAATTTTATCAAAATTCCAATTTTCTTTTGAAATGTTCTCTTAATGCCTTTCACAAGCCAAACACATGTACATGGAACCACTGGAGCGTATGACTATTATTGTTTATTAAAAAAGTGCTCATACGCCACAATGGACTGAAATGACATCACAAGCTACTGAAAACGAGTTTGACTTGCACAGAGAATAGATATTAATATAATAAAAAATAAAAAAAGCATGCCGGCCGAATCCTCCACCATATATCGCATTTATCAAATTTTTTGCACGATTTATATTAATAAGCAGATGGGCAATAGAATAGATTAGAATTGCTTTCCGTGGTTGCTCAAGAAGTCAAATCGAGAAATAGGTTATATGGGAGCTATGTCAGGTTATGAACCGATTCTGATCATATTTGGCATGCATGTTGGAGGTCATAGAAGAAGCCATTGTGCATAATTATCAGCCGGAGATAGGTTTATAAGGGAGCTATATCCGGATTTGAACCGATTTAGACCATACTCGGCACGAATGTTGAAGTAGAAGTTATTGTGCAAAATTTCAGACGAATTGGGTGAGAATTGCGCCCTCTAGAGGCTCAAGAAGTACATTCGAAAGATCGGTTTACAGTGGAGCTATATCAGCTCATGGAACGATTCAGACCATACTCGGTACGAATGCTGGAGGTGATAGTGGAAGTCAGTTTGCAAAATATCAGACGGTTTGGTTAAGAATTGCGCACTCTAGGGGCTCAAGAAGAACATTCGACAGATAAGTTTATATGAGAGCTATATCAGCTTATGGACCGATTCATACTCGGCACGAATGTTGGAGGTAATAGTAGAAGTCATTGTGCAAAATTTCAGACGATTTGGTTAAGAATTGCGCATTCTAGAGGCCCAAGAAGTACATTCGGGAGATTGGTTTATATGGAAGCTATACCAACTTATGAAGGTCATGGTAGAAGTCATTGTGCACAATTTCAGCCGGATTGAGCAAGAATTGCACACTCTAGAGGCTCAAGAAGTACATTCGGCAGATCGGTTTATATGGGAACTATATTAGCTTATGGACCGATTCAGACCATACTTGGCAACAATGTTTCAGGTCATGGTAGAAGTCACTGTGCAAAATTTCACACGAATTGGGTAAGAATTGCACCCTCTAGAGGCTCAAGAAGTACATTCGACAAATCGGTTTATATTGGAGCTATATCAGCTGATGAACCGATGCAGACCATACTCGATACGAATGTTGCAGGTAATAGTGGAAGTCATTTTACAAAATTGCAGACGATATGGTTAAGAATTGCACCCTCTAGAGGCTCAAGAAGTACATTCGAAAGATCGGTTTATATTGGAGCTATATCAGCTCATGGAACGATTCAGACCATACTCGACACGAATGTTGGAGGTAATAGTAGAAGCCATTGTGCAACATTTCAGACGAATTGGGTAAGGATTGCGCCCTCTAGAGGCTCAAGAAGTACATTCGACATATCAGTTTATATGGGAGCTATATCAGCTGATGAATCGATGCAGACCATACTCGATACGAATGTTGCAAGTAATAGTGGAAGTCATTTTGCAAATTTTCAGACGATTTGGTTAAGAATTGCGCATTCTAGAGGCCCATGAAGCACATTCGGGAGATTGGTTTATATGGGAGCTCTACCAGCTTATGGAGGTCATGGTAGAAGCCATTGTGCAAAAATTCAGCCGGATTGAACAAGAATTGCACACTCTAGGGGCTCAAGAAGTAATACATTCGACAGATCGGTTTATATGGTAACTATATTAGCTTATGGACTGATTCAGACCATACTTAGCAACAATGTTTCAGGTCATGGTAGAAGTCATTGTGCAAAATTTCACACGAATTAGGTAAGAATTGCACCCTCTAGAGGCTCAAGAAGTACATTCGACAGATCGGTTTATATTGGAGCTATATCAGCTTATGGACCGATTCAGACCATACTTGGTACGTCATAAAAGACGTCAAAGCACAAAATTTCAGCTTTGCGCCCTCTAGAGGCTCAAGAAGTATAATCTGGAGATCAGTTTATATGTGAGCTATATCTAAACATGGACCGATATGGCCCATTTACGATCACATCCGACATTAATAAGAAGTATATTTGCAAAATTTGAAGCGACTCGCTTTACTCCTTCGAAAGCTACGCGTGCGTTGGACAGACAATCAAGAATATATATACTTTTTGGGGTCGTAGAAGAATATTTCCAGGTGTTACAAACGGAATGACAAAATTTGTGTACCCCTATCCTATGGTAAAAGGTATAAAACGGATCATTTTCGAATTTTGGGTACCCAACAAAATTTAACTTTTCTTAAAACTGATGCACAGTTAACGGACATATTATGGACCTTCATCTGGGCTGTATTTGTGTGTGGGCTATTCAGGTAATAAGTACTCTACGATCTTCATAAAACACAGACCAATGGGATAAATATGACTAATATTTAACCCATTGGTTCATTCTTAAATTATGACAACTGATAAAAACTTCTCAGGACCGTGGTGTGGGTGTTGATAGTCAGACTAATACTTCAAGCGCCAAATAATAGTTCAATCGGATAAAACTGTCGACTTCTAGGAGTATTATTTAATCGACTAAAGCGATCGATTTATATGATGGCTACACCTATTGGATTTATGAACCTATGTGGATCGCCATTGGTGTGGTATTACACAATCTGAAGAAAATTTAGAGTTTTAGGGGCTCTAGTATTTAAGTCAGGGAATTAGCACGTGAAGTACCATTGTCCAGTAGTGGTGGCTATGTCAACAAATAGTGTCTGTCTCTTGTGGTTATTTAAATGGCAAACGAACGTTAGACCTTTTGATCTCAATAGGTTAGGTTTAAGTGGCTGTCTACCATCAGACTCACTTAGACGTTTTCGTCCATTGTGATACCACAGGAATAGAAGAAAGAAGATGCCTTCTAGTTCCTACCGTTGAACCATCTAGATCGCTTTAAAGAACCTAATACATTGCGAATGGACACTTCCGCTGAATCAGAGAGGTTCTTAAAGATATGAGAACCTAAAGTTGAACTCCTTGTGACTGCTAGTGCGGGAAACACTTATAGAAGGTGTTTTATAGTATTTTCTCCTTTGATGTCCTCACAGCTTCTGAAAAAGTCGTTGCTGGCAACCTTCAGTCTGTCAGCATGTTTTCTGATTAGAAAGTGACTCATCATAACGGACATAATGACTGAGACGTCTATTCTAGCTGAGGATAGCAAAGCGGTAAACCTCTTCAAGTCTAGATTAGGCCCCCTCTTTGTGACCATCTATCATTCGTTGTCCTTCGCGCCTGGTCCTGAAAACTTAGCTTACATGTCGCTAGAGGCATACCCACAGATTCCAGTATCCCTGGAATGTGTAGGGTAGTTCCTAGTCTAGCAAACTCGTCCGCTTTACAATTCCCTGGGATATCTCTGAGGCTCGGCACCCAGAACAGGTGCATTTTGAACTGTTCAGCTATCTTGTTGAAAGTTCTGCGACAGTCGAAGACGGTTTTTGTGTTCAGAAATACCTTCTCCATGGACTTAATAGCTGCCTGGCTATCTGGAAGATATTTATGCCAATCGTCGTAGTGACATTATATCTTAGCCATTCCACCACTTCCTTAATAGCAAGGATCTCCGCTTGATACACATTGCAGTGGTCGGGTAACCTTTTCGATATGACCAGTTCCAGATTTTTGGAGTAGTCCCCATAGCCCACCTGGTCGTCTATGAAACTTCTGTTACCAGGGATATCGTAGTTCCAATCGGTTCTATCACGAATAGTGGTACAGTTCTTTTTAGCAAAAAGCAGCTCAGATAGGGTGTAATCCACACTGTCTGCAACATCAGATATTGTATAAAGGATAACACAGTGTCCGTAGCCGCCACATGACCAATGAGAAAGCTCCCTTAACCTAACGGCAGTGGTCGCTTCAATTTGCCTAGCCACAATGTCCAGAGGCATTTGACAAAAATTTTTCATGAAAATATTGATAAATAACTATGAAAAACTGAAAATGGTCTCGGCAGATTGGCAGTTATATGGCAGCTATATCGAAATATAGACCAATTTGGACCATTTCGGTTCGGACATCGGTAAGCATATCGGCAGTTCATTCTATATGGCAGCTATAACGAAATATAAATATGGTCCAATTGGGACCATATTCAGTTCGGACATTGCTAGGTATAAGACAACTCTCCGTTCCAAATTTCAGCGAAATCGGGTAAAAAATGTCAGCAAAATTGGGTAAAAATGCGGCAATAATGGGCTTAAGACTAAGAATCGGCAGATCGGTCTATATGGCAGATGTATCGATGTATAGTGAAATTTTGACCATATTCGGCTCGGACGTCGGTATACAGAGTACAACTCACCGCTCCAAATTTCAGCGAAACCGGTAAAAATGCGGCAATTATAGGCTTAGACTAAAAATCGGCAGATCGGTCTATATAGCAGCTATATCGAAATATAGTCCAATTTGGACCATATTCGGGTCGGACATCTCTAGGTATAGAACATATCACCGTTCCAAATTTCAACGAAATCGGGTAGTAAATGCGGCAATTATAGGTTTAAAACTAAAAATCGGCAGATCGTTCTATATGGCAGCTATATCGAAATATAGTCCAATTTGGACCATATTCTCCCAATTTCGTTCGAAATTTCAGCGAAATTGGGTAAAAAATGCAACAATAATGGGCTTATGACTAAAAATCAGCAGATCGGTCTATATGGCAGCTATATCGAAGTATAGTCCAAGTCTAGAACTAGGTATAGTACAACTCACCGTTCCAAATTTCAGCAAAATTGGGTAAAAATTCGGTTCGGACACCGGTAGACATAGAACAACTCACCGTTCCAAATTTCAGCGAAATCGAGTAGTAAATGCGGCATTTATAGACTTAAGACTAAAAATCGGCATATCGGTCTATATGGCACCTATATCGAAACATAGTCCAATTTGAGCCATATTCGGTCCGGACATCGGTAAACATAGTACAACTCACCGTTCCAAATTTCAACGAAATTGGGTAATAGATACGGCAATTATAGGTTTAAGACTAAAAATCGGCAAATCGGTCTATATGGCAGCTATATCGAAGTATAGTCAGGTATAGAACAACTCACCGTTCCAAATTTCAGCAAAATCGGGTACTAAACGTGACTTTTATGTATTTTTGGCTGCTCTTTCCATACAAGACCGACCACACTGCATGGTGAAGGGTATATATGATTCGGCTCGGTGGAACTTAATGCTACGCTGTTTTCTTGTTATACCCTCCACCATAGGATGCGGTACACCAATTTCGTCATTCTGTTTGTAGCACCTCGAAATATGCGTCTAAGACCCCCTAAAGTATATATATTCTTGAGCGTTATGACATTTTAAGTCGATCTAGCAATGTCTGTCCGCCCGTCCGTCTGTCCGTCCGTCCATCCGTCTGTCGAAAGCACGCTAACTTTCGAAGAAATAAAGCTAGGTGTTTGAAATTTTGCACAAATACTTTTTATTAGTGTAGGTCGGTTGGGATTGTAAATGGGCCAAATCGGTCCATGTCTTGATATAGCTTGCCATATGAACCGATCTTGGGTCTTGACTTCTTGAGCCTCTAGAGGGCGCAATTCTCATCCGATTTGACTATAATTTTGCATGTCGTGTTTTGGTATCACTTCCAACGACTGTGTAAAATATTGTCAAAATGGGTCTTGACTTCTTGAGCTTTTTGAGGGCGCAATTCTTATCCGATTGGACCGAAATTTTGGACGAGATGTTCTGTTATGAATTTCAACAACTGTGCTTGGTATGGTTTAAATCGGTTCATAACATGGTGTAGCTGCCATATAAACCGATCTTGGATCTTGACATCATGACCAGCTAGAGGGCGCAACTCTCACCCGATTTGGCTGAAATTTTGCATGAGGTGTTTTGTTATGTTTTTCAAGAACTATGGTTAGTATGGTTCAAATCGGTTCATAACCTGGTGTAGCTGTCATATAAACCGATCTTGGATCTTGACTTGTTCAGCTTTTAGAGGGCGCAACTTATCTTATCACATTATCTGATATAGCTGCCATATAAATCGATCATGGGTCTTGACTTGTTCAGCTTTTAGAGGGCGCAACTCTTATCTGATTTGGCTGTAATTTTGCACGTAGTGATGTGATATCACTTCCAACAACTGTGATAAGTATGGTTCAAATCGGTTCATAACCTGGTGTAGCTGTCATATAAACCGATCTTGGATCTTCACCAGCTAGAGGGCGCAACTCTCACCCGATTTGGCTGAAATTTTGCAGGAGGTTTTTTGTTATGTCTTTCAAGAACTATGGCAAGTATGGCGTAAATCGGTACATTATCTGATATAGCTGCCATATAAACCGATCATGGGTCTTGACTTCTTCAGCATTTAGAGGGCGCAGTTCTTATCCGATTTGGCTGTAATTTTGCACGTGGTGATGTGATATCACTTCCAACAACTGTACTAAGTATGGTTCAAATCGGTTCATAACCTGGTATAGCTGCCATATAAACCGATCTGGGATCTTGACTTCTTAAGCCTCTGGAGGGCGCAATTCTCATCAGATTTGGCAGAAACTTTGTACAACGATTTCTCCCATGACCTTCAATATATGTGTCCCATGTGGTATGAATCGATCTATAGCTTGATACAGCTTCCATATAAACCTATATCCAGATTTAGCTTCTTGAGCCCCTACAAGGCGCAATTTTTATCTGAATGAACTGAAGTATTACACAATGACTTCTACAATGTTCAGCACTCAATTCATTTATGGTCCGAATCGGACTATAAGTTGATATAGCTCCAATACCATAACAGTTTTTATTCATTATTCTTTGTTAGCCTAAAAAGAAATACCACGCATAGGACTCGACAAATGCTATCCATGGTGGTGGGTATATAAGATTCGGCCTAGCCGAACTTAGCACGCTTTTTACTTCTTTTGCACTCAAAAGTCCCTATGGCAATATTTACTTGCATTTGTTATAAAAGCTTTGTTTTTATAAAATACATTTATTTTTAATTTTTCTCCCCCTAGTCCATTTTTTCATACCACTTCATTGCCTTTCGTTTATTAAAATCTGAATTTTTTGCTATAACATTCAATCATCATCATCATCACCATCAACTACCACTACTACTACTAACAACAACAACAACTTAGATACAAAAGGAATAATAATTATGCAATTTATTTTTACTTAGATCAAGACATCTAAAGCAAGAAGAACGAACAAACAAACAATTAGAAAAAATGCTAGAAAACTGATAAATAAATTAGAAAGAAAACAACCACAACAACAACAACAACAATACCTTATTGTTTTTAAACACACAAATTTATGTTAAGCGCATGTTTATTGTATGTATGTCTTTGAGTTTTTATGTAGATTTAGTTTTTGTTTGATAATTTGATTTCTTAACAAAATTGAACAACAGTAAACGGAAACGGAACAAAAAGGAATATTTTATGTTTTACGACAACAAGAAAAGGATATATTTATATGTGAACAAAATAACAACAACAACAACAACAAAATCGTAGGCAGGAATCGTGCGGTGGTAAAACAGCAAACAAAACCAAATAAAATGATAACTATAAATAAACTTAGAAAAAACAAAACCAAAAATTCTTAGATTAAGTTGAAAATAAAAGAAACCATTAATTTTAATTAAAAAGAAAAACCACACAAGAAACAAAAACTTACTATAAATACTTATAATAATTAAAATGAAACAAAAAACAATTATTAAGAAACTACAATTAATTATTACTGATAAATTTACATATATATATACATATAGTATATATATATAGACATCAAGGATAACAAACAATAAGAAACTTAAGCAAATTATACTTTAAGCCAAAAATGAAAATTTAAAATTTAAATTATTAATTTGGTTTTATAACAAATGCTATAAAAACAAAGTATAAAAGAAAAATTAAAAATTATTTCAAAGAAATTCATAGTTACAATACCAAAAAACTAAAACACAAAAAAACTCTCCAAAATATGAAAAACTTTTGGTATTTTGAATTGTATTTTTTATTGTAAATCAAGAAAACTCCAAAGCAAAACCAAACACTTACAACTAAGTAAACTAAACTATTCTTTTTTAAGTATTTCGAAAAACAAAAATCAACGTGAAAATAATTTATATTTCTATAAAATTTAAAATGAAACAAAAACTCAACTCAACACAACTATTATTAAAAATAATTTATTTGATTTTAAGTACTAACTAATAACAAAGAAATCAGCAAATTTTATACACCACAAGATTAGATTTACTTACATTTCTACACACAAGTTGTTTGTGCTGCGTTCGCCATCAATCTCTAATATCGATTTTTGATTACCAAAAACAGTAGCGAATTCGTTGTGAGCCAAGAAAAGCTTTTGAGGTCCATTTTGCACTTCTCACTTCGATATCGATTTTCGATTATCGAATTCACTGTGAGCCAAGAAAAGCTTTTGAGGTCCATTTTGTACTTCTCACTTCGTTGTCGATTTTCGATTACTAAAAACAGCACCGAATTCACTGTGAGCCAAGAAAAGCTTTTGAGGTCCATTTTGCACTTCTCAATTCGATATCGATTTTCGATTACCAAAAACAGTACCCAATTCAATGTGAGCCAAGAAAAGCTTTTGAGGTCCATTTTGCACTTTCACTTCTATATCGATTTTCGATTACCAAAAACAGTACCGAATTCACTGTGAGCCAAGAAAAGCATTTGAGGTTCATTTTGTACTTCTCACTTCGATGTCGATTTTCGATTAACAAAAACAGTACCGAAATCACTGTAAGCCAAGAAAAGCTTTTGAGGTCCATTTTGTACTTCTCACTTCGTTGTCGATTTTCGATTACCAAAAACAGTACCGAATTCAATGTGAGCCAAGAAAAGCTTTTGAGGTCCATTTTGCACTTCTCAATTCGATATCGATTTTCGATTACCAAAAGCAGTACCCAATTCAATGTGAACCAAGAAAAGATTTTGAGGTCCATTTTGCACTTTCACTTCTATATCGATTTTCGATTACCAAAGACTGCACCGAATTCACTGTGAGCCAAGAAAAGCATTTGAGGTTCATTTTGTACTTCTCACTTCGTTGTCGATTTCGATTACCAAAAATAGCACCGAATTCACTGTGAGCCAAAAAAAGCTTTTGAGGTCCATTTTGCACTTCTCGCTTCCCAAATATGTACGAATTTTGACAATATGTTCTATAAGTGCATACAATTTCAGTACTCTAGCCCCTTTCGTAAAGAAAGTTCCAAAAAGTTTCAAATGTAGGACAAGGTAAGGTTAGGTTGAGATGAAGGTGCGAATATAAATCCAATAGAAGACTGTTCAGTGTAAACAAAGGGAATCAACAAGTTCTCTCCATCTAGCTCTATCGTTGGCCAAAGCCTTGACCTGATTCCACGATATGTGGGTTGATTCCAACTCTCTTTTCGTACAGCGGACTCATGCGTTTTTCGGGATGGTATGAAATAAAGCCCCAAACTGAAAATGAAATAAGAACCCAAACTTTTATTACTTTACTTTCTTACTTACTTTAATTGGCTATGGCAGAACATTTGTTCTACCAGCCGAACGTAGAATAGCGTTCCAAGCGCCTCGATTTTCTGCATTCAATCTAAAATCTCTGACACCAAGTTTCGAGGTGTCTCCCACCATTTGATCTTTCCATCGGGCTTTTGGTCTTCACGGTTTATGTGTACCATCGTGTTTGCCTTCAAAAGACTTCTTTGCTGGAGCTTCTTCATCCATTCTGACAACATGGCCTAGCCAACGCAAACGTTGTATTTTGATACGTGTAACTATGCTATCGTCTTTATACAGCTCGTGGTTCATACGACGCCTATATTCTCCATTAACGCAAACGGGTCCATATATTTTACGAAGAATCTTTCTTTCAAATACCCCAAGCACTGCCTTATCTCTCTTTCGATTTTTTCAAAGGCTGCAGTTATTACTTCCGATGACCGACCTATGATGTCGATGTCGGCGGCATAGGCGGGTAGCATGTGTTCTCTTGTGATTAGTCTGTCATAACTATTCACATCTGCAGCTCTTATATTCTTCTCCAGCAGGATATTAAAGAGATCACACGATAGGTTGTCTCCTTGTCTGAAACCCCTTTTGGTATTAAATGGCTCCGGGAGATTCTTTCCTATTCTTATTGAGGAATGCGTATCAGTAAGTGTAATCCTGCAGAGTCTTATTCATTTTGTAGGGATACCAAACTCAGACATGGTTTGAAATACCTTTGAATGTAAAGGGGTATCGAATGCGGCTTTGTAATCCACAAAGACATGGTAGGTGTTGATTTGTCCTTCTCTGGTCTTTTCCAGGATTTGGCGCAGTGTGAATATCTGGTCTAGGGTGGATTTACCAGGTCTAAAGCCGCATTGATAGAGCCCAATTATCTCATTGACTTTAGGTTTTAATCTTTCACACAGTACGCTCGAGAGTATCTTGTATGCGATAGGGAAGAGACTTATTCCTCGGTCTTGTGTACGGGACATAGTATGCGTTCTTCTAGCCAGATTGCGCAGATAAGCTGATGCATACGCCTTACCAACGTGTCGCCTCCGGTCTAAAATCGTTCAATGGGTAACCCGTCAGCTCCTGCCGCCTTGTTGTTCTTTAGTCGGGTCACTGCTACTTGGACCTCATTCTGACTAGGAGGTAAACATTCTATACCATCATCATTGATTGGTTCTGCGGTATCATATTCGCCGCCAACGTCGGACACTAGCATTTGGGTAAAATGTAGAATTTCCATATCATCAGCATGCTATCTGTGTCAGTTACCAGATTCCCTCCATTATCTTTGCAGGAGGATGTGCCTGCACCAAAGCCATCGGTTTGATGTTTAATTCTTTGATAGAATTTCCGGTCTTCATTCTGATTCCTGTACATCTCAATACGCTCACACTCAAGTCTTTCCATTTCCTTTTTCTTTCTGTGGAATACACGTTTCTCCTCTCTCGTTTTCTCCCGATACCTCTCCTTCATCTGGCTACTGATTGTAGGGTTGCTCAATATGCCACATTTTTGGCTTCAGTAGCATCTCGACACTCTTGGTCGTACCATGGGTTTCTTGGGGCAGGCTTCCGGTACCCAAGTACGTATTTCGCGGCATTTTCAATAGAGTGGACAATGGTTTGCCACTGCGCCATTATATTATCGGAACAAGGAGTGCTTTCATCAAGCAATTGGGTGAGTCGAGTGGAGTATGCCGCTGCCATCTGTTGCGTTAGCAGCTTTTCAATATTCAGATTCCGTGCAGTGTCCGATCGTACTTTCCTCGCGATGTTCAAACGGGTGCGAACCTTTGCTGCATCAAAGTAATGATCCGAATCTATATTCGCTCTACGGATCGATCGTACATCGAACACGCTGGATGAATGCCTTCCATTTATCACAACGTGAGCAATTTGGTTCCTCATGTTTTGATAGGATGGCAGCCATGTGGCTTTGTAAATATTTTTATGTTGAAATCTGGTGCTACTAACTACCATGTTTTTGCCGCGGCGAAATCTATCAACCTCAACCCATTACTGAACGTTATCTCGTGGAGGCTAAACTTTCCTTCTTCGTAGAGAGTGCGGACATTCAAGGTGCAGATCCGCAAATCATGGTCCTTTTTTCATTTGCGTGGGTCGTCAACTTTGGGGGGGGGGTCCGTGTGTACTATTCCTCTGTTTCTCATAGTTTTCCGAGGGCGGGTTACTGGCCCAGCGTCCCAACCGCATGTGTTTTGTGGGATTACACATGTATCCCTCGTTGAGGTAAGCCGCTTGCTCCAAGACCCGACGCTCGCCTCCAGCCGCCTTGGAGGCGGAACAGACTCTGATGTTGGCCATTGGTTATTTAAAGGCGCCAATAACTCGCCTTGACATCTCGAGTATCATTGGCACTCAGTGTTTAATTAAGAGCCAGTGCCACCTGACTCCTCACTGAGACTCTCTTCTCGAAAATCACAGACTGCCCGCGGCCGCATTTGCAGCTACTCCGCATAAAAACGGAGCTTTCTACCATCCGCAACCTGTAGACGCGCCCGGTAGCTTTCAGCTAAGCTTCCCGTGCTAACGATGGATACCACACAAGTCGGAGCTCAAAGTTCCAGTCTATGTGGTGCTCTTAGTTTCCCCGTGTCGGCCGGACCTCACTGAGATTCTCCTCTCGAAAATAGCTGACTGCCCGCGACCGCATTTGCAGCTACTCCGCATAAAAACGGAGCTTTCTACCATCCGCAACCTGTAGACGCTCCCGGTAGCTTTCAGCTAAGCTTCCCGTGCTAACGATGGATACCACACAAGTCGGAGCTCAAAGTTCCAGTCTATGTGGTGCTCTTAGTTTCCCCGTGTCGGCCGGACCTCACTGAGATTCTCCTCTCAAAAATCGCTGAGTCCCCTAAGCCGCATTTGCAGCTACTCCGCATAAAAACGGAGCTTTCCACCATCCGCAACCTGTAAACACGCCCGGTAGCTTCCACCTAAGCTTCCGTGCTAACGATGGACACCACACAAGTTGGAGCTCAAAGTTCCAGCCTGTGTGGTGCTCATAGTTATCCCGTGTCGGCCGGGCATTACAGACAATTGCTTTGGCTATTTAGCCAAATTTTGGGTCTCTGACGCAGACCATCAACGGCTTAGTGGATAAACCAATCATAGCTATCGTTGAATGGTTTAAATTTTTTTGCATAATAGATAGTACCTATTCCGAGATACAGATATTTTTTGAGGAAATATAAATTCTATTCCTTTATCAGGGATGGAATTTTCGTGCAGCTTGCACTGCCACAAGGCAATGCCAGAGTTGCAGCAATTCAATTTTGTGAAGTGTCTTGCACTAGGCCTTAGATGCCGTCTCAGGTATCCAAAATGAAACCACTTCCAATCGAGTCAGTTGCTATTGTGCCTTGAATATGCTGCGATGGTATGTATGACCGGCCCCTAAGCTTTCTGTCTACTCTCCCATCGCCTTCAATCTAAAAGCCGCAGAAGAGTTTGACTCATATTCAAACGGTATATCTAAAGGACGGGCACTCAAATTAGTCCTCAGCGACCTTGCAGGTACGATTGCCATAGCCCAGCCGTGGCCAAACGAACACGTCTTCTTAACCTGTTGCTATCAGTTTTGCTACTCAAGGAAATAGTCATTTTTTCATAATGGCCCACCATATATGTGAGTATAGGTCTAATTATGCTCCTGTAGACTTTCTTCAGCCAGCCTGATGAAAAAACGTTGTACTTCGAATTGATAAATTTTCTTTTTCTTCATATCGCATTAGTATGCGCTATTATTAACCAAATTTCGCTGATCTTACAATGCAAGGTGATTCATTTGAATCGATTCGAAATTCACCTCTGCATATCGATCACGCTTAACTCCAAGTTATCGAAAATCGATTATAGAGCAAACAACTATAATTTTTTATATCTTTAACAGAATTCGAAAATCATCTCTGCATATCGATCACACTTAACTCCAAGTTATCGAAAATCGATTATAGAGCAAACAACTATAATTTTTTATATCTTGAACAGAATTTTCAAACAATTGTTTTTTTTAATTTTTTCTTCTTGATAAAACTGAAACAGAATTGTGTTAATATTAAAACAAAAAATAAATAAATCAATTGAAATGTAATGAAACAAAAAACAAAAACATAAAAAAAACTTTAAAAAACAAACACAAATACAATTTTGAATTAATAAATAAAACATGAGAAAAAATATCAATTGCTAGTGATTTATAAATACATACATATATACATATTAACTTATATATTAAAATTAAAAAATATATTTAAAAATTATTTGAAAGAAAATTTAAGATTAATACGAAAACAGAAAACCAACCAACAATAATAAAAATAATAATAATACTGCTAAAAACAAAAAACAAAAATCAACCAACACAAATTATATATTTACAAAACAAAACCCAAGTCTCAAATAAAAAAATCATCAAACTCATTTTCTCCATGAAGAAAATTTTAATACAAATAACAGAAAATTAAGGACTTCACAATTGGCAATTAGAATAGATTTCGAAAAACCGTCACTCATCACCAATATTTTTATTTCACCAAAGTTGTCCTCTTTTTTTCTACTTCCTCAAAAGGATGCATTTAATGGGACATACATACATATGTTCCAAAAAAAACACATTAGGCATGTCATCTTTAATATATGAACATAAAAACCATCTCAATATCTTGATATTGTATTTTTTTTTCGATTCTGTATATTATTTACACTGTATAACTACCGTATTTTATGAACCATTTATCGATAACATGGATAATAAATAATTGTAATAGCAATAATTATGGATAAACAAAGAACAAACCAACCAGCAAAAAACCCCCCAAAAAACACACACAAAATAAAATAGCGAAATTGTTTCAAAATAATTAATTAAGAAAATAAAATACACACAACATACCCCTTCTCCATTAACTCTCTATATACATACCATACCATCAAAAACATTTTATGTCGTCCCATGAAACAAAGAAATTTGAAAAAATTAAACATTTTAAATAAAAAAAAAAACTAATAATCAAAAAGTTGTTTTTAACATTAGGCGCCTAAGGAATTGGCTAAGGTAAGAACATATTTTTGCAGTAAAACACCAGCTGAACCGGGCCCGCTTTGCTGCGCCTGCTTTTACTTTATATGGAACAAAATTATCCTTTTGAATATTTATTTTCGACAATTAAAGAGCTTTTAGTGAATTATAATGCTACGAAAATAGTACATGCATATCGCTTGACCAACAGTATAACCATATAAGTTCCTTTATGTGAATCCCATCGGATCTACGAATTTTACTCGATGGTTTTAATGTCATTTAAGTTTGGATGTTAGATGTACTCCATTCTTAAAAGACTTTATTCCAGCCCAATATTCTCATGATGTCCGATTTAGGTGTTTTTTTGGGGATGAGGTGGCCCCCCAGACCCATGGCCCTAAAAAATGTCAGTATCGTGATCTTTTCTCAAATACCATTTATATATACCCCAAATTGCCATTGATTTAAGAAGAGTTTATAGAATGAGGCGTCCCCCAAACACTTGACCCCAAAATTGGTTATAAAATTTGTTTTCTTATCTCAAATATCTTTTATTTAAACCTCATATTGGCATTGTTGGTAAATTTTTACCCTTTGGGGGGTGTTTTGGGGAAAGGGTGGTGCCCCTAAAACGTGGTCCCACATTGTCCCAAATACCTTTATCTGAGCCCCATATTGCAATGGTCAGCAAATAATTGTTGTTTGTGGGGTATTTTGGAAAGGGGCAGACCGCCAAAAAATTGGTCCTGAAAGTGGATATCAATTTCGAGCTCTACTCCCCAATACCTTTCATTTGAGCCCCACATCGACATGGTCGGTAAATATGTTTACCAGGGGAGTAGGATTATTCCCCAAACATATATCAACATCGTGCTCTATTCTCATGTATGTCTATATCATTTGTTTGAACCCCATATTGCCATTGGCCTCGAAATTGGATATCAAATTCGTTTTCTAATCTCAAATACCTTTCATTTAAACCACTTATTGCAAAAGTCAGCAAATATGTCCAGTTTGGGGTATGGGCCCCAAAACCTATCAATATCGAGCTCCACTGTCTTGAAGATCCAAATTGTCTTGGCGAGCGAATACGTCCTACTTGGGGGTTTTTATGGTGTTGGGACGTCCCCTAGACAGATGGTTCCGAATGTTGGTATCAGTTTGGTGGTCTACTCCCAAATACCTCTCCTTTGAGCCCCATATTTCCCCAGTCGGCAAACATGACCGGTTTTGAGGATGGGCGACGACTTAGTTACTTGGCCCTGAAAATATATATCAGATTCGTGTCCTACTCTAAAATACCTTTTATTTGAGCCCCATATTGCAATGGTCTGCAAATACTTCCTATTTGGGTGATGTTATGGCGGTGGGGTGGCCCCATAGAAACTTTATCCAGAATATTGATATCATATTCGTGCTTAACTCTCAAAGATCTTTCATTTGAGCCCTATATTTATTTGGTCGTGAAGTTGTCCTCATTTGGGCATGTTTTTGAGGAGGGGAGGATATCAGATTCGTATTCTACACTCAAATGCCTTTTATTTAAGCCTCATATTGCCATGGTCAGTAAATAAGTCATGTTTGTGGGGTGTTTTGGCGAAGAGGTGGAGCCCCAGAAACCTGGTCTCGCATTTGTATATCAGATTCGTATTCCACTCGCAAATACCTTTCATTTCAGTCCCATATTGCCATGGTCGGTAAATATGTCCGATTTAGGGAAGTTTTGGGGGTTGGAGTGGTCCCCCAAGCACTCGGTCTGACAATTGAATATCAGATACATTTTCTAATCTTAAATACCCTTCATTTGAGTCCCATATTGTCGTGATTGGACTATATATATACTTGGTAGGTTTAGGGGTGGGGCGGTCCTCCTAGGTAGCCCATCCAAATTTTGGATACCAAATTTTTGTTTTTAGGCTAATATAAAAGGGTATACAAAATTTCGCTTAAATCGTACCACCCATCTCCAAGATCTGCCGTATCTGAAAATTAGGGTAAGGGGGAGGGTCCGCCCCCCCCTTCAGATAACAAAAAATTTAGTATCCTATTTTAACCACGGGATCATTATACACCATCTGTGAAAATTTCAAGACAATCGGTTCAGCCGTTTCTGAGTCTATAAAGAATACACAAACCAACAAACAAACAAACCTACAAACAAACACAAATTGATTTTTATACCCTCCACCATAGGATCGAAGGTATACTAATTTCGTCATTCTGTTTGTAATTACTCGAAATATTCTACTGAGACCCCATAAAGTATATATATTCTTGATCGTCGCGACATTTTATATCGATCGGCTAGATCGTCCGTCCGTCCGCCCGTCTGTCTGTCGAAAGCACGCTAACTTCTGAAGGAGTAAAGCTAGCCGCTTGAAATTTTGCACAAATACTTCTTATTAGTGTAGGGCGGTTGGTATTGTAAATGGGCCATATCGGTCCATGTTTTGATACAGCTGCCATATAAACCGATCTTGGGTCTTGACTTCTTGAGCCTCTAGAGTGCGCAATTCTTATCCGATTGGAATGAAATTTCGGACCACGTGTTTTGTTATGATATCTAACAACTGTGCTAAGTATGGTTCAAATCTGTCCATAACCTGATGTAGCTGCCATATAAACTGATCTTGGATCTTGACTTCTTAAGCCTCTAGAGTGCGCAATTCTTATCCGATTGGAATGAAATTTTGCACGACGTGTTTTGTTATGATATCCAACAACTGTGCCTAGTATGGTTCAAATCGGTCCTTAACCTGATATAGCTGTCATATAAACCGATCTTGGGTCATGACTTCTTGAGCCTCTAGAAGGCACAATTCTTATCCGATTTGAATGAATTTTTGCACGAAGTATTTTGTAATTTGAACCAAGTATGGTTCAAATCGGTTAATAACTTGATATAGGTGTCATATAAACAGATCTGGGGACTTGACTTCTTGAGTTTCTAGAGGGCGCAATTCCTATCAGATTTGGCTGAAATTTTGCATGGCTTATTTTATTCTTACTTTCAATAACTGTGTCAAATAAGGTTCAAATCGGTTGATAACCTGATATAGCTACCATATAAACCGATCTGGGATTTTGACTTCTTGAACCTCTAGAGGTCGCAATTATTATCCGATTTGCCTGAAATTTTGTACGATGGATTCTTCCATGACCGTCAACATACGTGTTTTTTATGGTCTGAATCGGTCTATAGCCCGATACAGCTCCCATATAAATCGATCTCTCTATTTTACTTATTGAGCCCCCAAAGGGCGCAATTCTTATTCGAATTGGCTGACATTTTACACAGGTCTCCAACATATAATTTAATTGTGGTCCAAACCGGACCATATCTTGATATCGCTCTAATAGCAGAGCAAATCTTTTCTTATATCCTTTTTATACCCTCCACCATGGGATGGGGGGTATATTAATTTCGTCACATCAGCGCTAAAGGCAGTGAATTCAAGAACGGTGAAGACGAAATACAAGTACATGTTGGAGAATGCTTGAATAAACTTCAAGAAGAATGGACGTTATACTGACTTCGGTAACTGGAAAGACAACATTCCAAGAAAGCAATCTAATATGCTACGGGGAGCTGGGCCTCGGCGAGCCATTCGGCACAGTGCAACGGTCAGAAGGATGAAAAAAATCATGACAGAGTGTGTAGGGCATGCAGAGAAGATGATGAGACGTCGAAGCATGCTCTGTGCTCTCATAAGTTTAATTACTATATGTTGTTTGATCTTGTCCCACAGTGTTAGCATCCTGTCTTGCTTGCCTTTTGAAATAAACATTTTTTTTTTGTTTTAATGAAATACTTTATTTTTCGATTTTCGCCTTCCTTTTTTTTCAAATAATATATATATAATTTCGAATTATATAATTAGGCATGAATACATTAGTATGTACACTATATGAGCTACATAATACATACAATATAATAGAATTAATGTATTTTTTTCTCATCATCATTCCTTACTTTGGGGACATGCGATTGTTAAAGCTAAAGTTCAAAATAAATGTAGGATGTCTTAATTTTGTTGTAACAAATTGCTTAAAAAAATATTGATTTTGTTATATCATATGGAACATTATGTGATGATTTTTATACTATTTTTTTGTTTTTTTCAATGTTAAGAATGGAGGGATGGAAACTCAAATTTATAGATAAGAAAAGTGCTTTTAAGTTGAGCTTGTATTAAATTGTTAAACGAATGAGGTCTTGTTTGTTTTTGGAGTTTATAAATTTGGAGATACAAGTTGGATTGGTTTGTTGTTGTTTAGATTAGGTTCTTCTTTTTATTTTATGAATGTGTGTCTGTGAGATTTTTAGAACAAAGACAGTCTTATTTACGTTTTTAATTATATTTTTTTGGAGATTATAAATACCTTGTCGTGTCTTTTTTCAATTAATTTTGGTTGTTTTTTATTACATATTAGTTTTAAGTTTTATTCTTCATAACGTTGTATATTTTGTTTATTAAAGATTTCTTTCAGCATTGAAGCTGAAAGCTATGATGTAAGACATTTGTTCTGTAACAATTTTAGGGGTTTATTTCTTATTTTTTCTTTATTGTTTTTGGCCAACAATGAGAGAGCGCTTTGCATAGAAAAAGTGAAGATGATAAGTGATCAGAGATCAGTGCAAAAATTAAGTGCAAATAAATATTTAAACAATAAATAAATTTATAAAAAAAAATCATATACAGTTGGAAGTTTAAGAGTTACAGATATTAGGAATTTTTATAGTGCAACAAAATTACATGAAAAATAAAGTAAGTGGGGGATGGCGTTGCGGTGTAGCAACGCGACGGATAATTTAAAAGGGAAGTCAATCTTTGTTGACGACATCATTTTCCCAAAAATTTACCTCCGCATTTCCCGTAAGCTTCGGTCCACACGGTTGGATCTAAATTGGAAGTTGTAAACTCCTTCTTTGTTGATGTCATTTACTCGAGAATAGATCTCCGGGTTGCTAAGTCTAAATTGGAAGAGGCAAACTCCTTCTTTGTTGACTTAATTTTTCTCGAAATTACATCTACGTATTGCTGGTACCACGCATTTCCCGGAAACATCGTTTCACACTGATGGGTTATAGACAGTTGGAAGTTTAAGAGTTACAGATATTAGGAATTTTTATAGTGCAACAACATTACATGAAAAATAAAGTAAGTGGCGGATGGCGTTGCGGTGTAGCAGCGCGACGGATAATTTAAAGGCAAAACTCTTCATTAGGTTCCTAGAAGGCCACCATAGCGCAGAGGTTAGCAGGTTCGCCTAAAACGCTGAACGCCTGGGTTCGAATTCTATCGAGAACATCAGAAAAACAAGTAAGAGCGTGCTAAGTTCGGCCGAGCCGAATCTTATATACCCTACACCTTGGATAGCATTTGTCGAGTTTTCTGAGCGGTATCTATTTTTAGGCAAACAAAGAATAATGAATAAGAACTGTTATGCTATTGGAGCTATATCAAGTTATAGACTGATTTAGACCATAAATGAATTAAATGCTGGATATTGTAGAAGTCATTGTGTAATATTTCAGTCCATTCGGATAAGAATTGCGCCTTGTAAGTGCTTAAGAAGCAAAGTCGGTAGATCGGTTTATATGGGAGTTGTATGAAGCTATAGATCGATTCAGACCATATTGGACACGTATGTTCAAGGTCATGGGAGAAGCCATTGTACAAAATTTCAGCCAAATAGGATGAGATTTGCGCCCTCTAGAGGCTTGCAAAGTCAAGATCCCAGCTCGGTTTAAACGGCAGCTATATCAGGTTATGTACCGATTTGCGCCGGTTGGAAGTCATAACAAAACATCTCATGCAGAATTTAAGCCAAATCGGATGAGAATTGCGCCCTCTAGCGGCTCAAGAAATCAAGATCCAAGATCGGTTTATATGGCAGCCATAGCAGGTTATGGACCGACTTGAACCATACTTAGCACAGTTGTTGGAAGTCATAACAAAACACCTCATGCAAAATTTCAAAGCTGAAGAAGTCAATACCTAAGATCGGTTTATATGGCAGCTATATCAGGTTATGAACCGATTTGAATCATGCTTAGAACAGTTGTTGGAAGTGATACCAAAACACCACGTGCAAATCGGACGAGAAATGCACAATCGAGAGGCTCAAGAAGTCAAACCCCAAGATCGGTTTATATGGCAGCTATATCAAAACATAAACCGATTGATTTGGCCCATTTACAATCCCAATCGATCTACATTAATAAAAAGTATTTGTGCAAAATTTCAAGCGCCTAGCTTTACTCCTTCGAAAGTTAGTGTGGACAGGCGGACGAACATGGCTAGATCGACTTAAAATGTCATGACGATCAAGAATATATATACTTTATGGGGTCTTAGACGCATATTTCGAGGTGTTACAAAACAGAATGACGAAATTAATATACCCCCGTCTTATGGTGGAGGGTGGTCTCATTGGCATGTGAGAAGTTGCCCCTGTTCCTTAATGGTTCTTTGGTATTTGAACAGGTGTGGCGTCTTTCAGGTGAGGGCCTTCGCTGCTTGAAGGCACTGGAGTCGATTTCGATGCGAAAGCGGCTGCTAGATCGGACTGTTACGTTATATGAAGACATTCCGAAGGCGCTTTAGGTATGTGACTTCGAGCTTCTTTGAACCATAGGGAGAGCTGTCAAGCTCTGCTGGGTTCCGTGCCACCGATAGGTGGCGGGAAATAATGCGGCCGACGATTTGGCCAGGTATGGATCTCTGTTAAGCATAGATAATGCTAGAGAATCAGTAAACCCTACCCTGAGTGGTAAGGCGGACGTTTTCTACTGTTATCGCGGGGGGTGGACTGGTGTTCAGGTTGGAATGGCGCAGAACAGGACGTCGCTTATCTTGGGGCCTGTTGGTAGAAATTCTGATTGGTCATTGCAATGTTAGGTCTTTGACATCATGTTGGACACAGGGAGAGCAGGACTACTGCAGGTTGTGCAATGAACGATCAATCACCTTTCATGTCTCTGTTCTACGAAAAGACTGAGAATAATGGGTGAAAATTGGTTCTGCGCGTGCTTTTCCTTCAGGCCTTTGCCACCGCCAGAGCAGTGGCGGTGGCAAATATATCCACATTATTGCTTGGGCTTGGAAATATTATGCACATTACCACATATGGGCAACACTGGGCTAGAGTTTTTTTTTTTGGCTAGCTGGACAATGCTCTCATTGCTGCCTCGAAGATTTCGCGAGCGATTTAAATATCTAGATCGATTAGTGCTGGGCGGGAACAGAGAAACTATTTAAAAGTTTCCACTTTAACCACTCCGTACGAATGTCGAAGGGTTAGTCCCCTCTTGGGCCCAAGATCATAAATTCCACCTTAAATTCCGCCAAACTCAATTCGCTGTGCTGAATTGCAGTGAAATCAAAAAATAAATGCGGCTTTTGTGGAACCAAGACCCTTAATCGGGAGATCAGTATATATAGCAGCTTTATCCAATTGCAGTTCGATCTTAACCATGCACAGATGTCGAGGGGTCTAACACTAATCAATGGGCCAATTTTAAAAGTTATGAGGTAATTAATAAATTCATTGGGCAAAAACCCCTAAATTGGGCGATCGGATCAACCCCATACTGTGCAAAGATGTCGAAGGGCCTAACACAACTCATTGTACCAAATTTCAGCGAAATCGGTAAATAAATGCCACTTTCATGGCCCCAGGAACTTAAATCGGGAGATCGGTATATATGGCGAATGGCCGAACATAACTCAAATGCAAATTTGCACATGAACATTCTATTAAAGAACAGGGGCAAACTTCTCGCATTTCAAAGAGAGCTGTCCGATTCAAGTTTAAGCTCAAAGATAGGGGACCTACTTTTTATAGCCGAATCCGCACGGCGTGCCCCAGTGCGACACCTCTTTGGGAAAAAGTAATTATGTATACCGTTGTAATAAACACACCACTTCAAAAAGAGTTTACCATTGCCGGCGATAAAAACTAGAGCCTACACTGACCATTGTGGCGTATACGCACTTTTAAGTAAAATACTAAAAACCATACGCTCCCATGGCCGTGTGGTTGTAATTATTTATCATACATAGACTTTCAGGTATCCGCCGGGACATATTAGTGGTCATTCTAGTGGACTACAAGGCCAAAATAACCGCCTAGAGATGGCAAATTGGATGGCTAATCATTGTCGACTCTATGGAAAATGCCTTAATTCAGTTCTACTGAAGCCAAGAATGCGGCATATAGAGCAAACCTGCAGTAGCAATGCGCTAGACGAAAGGAGTGGTATTGGGAGAAAAGGCTAGAGAAGGAACGTCTGTTCTGCAGAAAAAAAGCAAATAAATGGAAAGAAGTGATACTGAACGAATTGAAATGTTCAGGAGTCAGCATGAAGTACGAAAATTCTTCTTAAGAGCTTAACATCAAACCAACGGCTTTGATACAGCCACATCCTCCTGGAAAGACAAGAAAGAAAAACTGATGACATATACAGATATTGAGCCTTGTATATAGAAAATTTCCAGCTCTTGGTATCCGTTAGTTGCGGCGACGAGGATGCGCCAGAAGCACTCCCTATTGACGGTACGAAATTTACAAGCGGTATAAAGTCAGAATGAGGTCGCCGTAGCAGTAATTCCACTGAAAAACCATATGGCAGTAGATCAGATCAGATCAGATTTAAGATGTTATAAGCTGATAAGGCGTATGCATCAGCTCGTCTGGGCAACCAAACTAGAATAAGACATATTCGATAACTGGAACCACAGTATACTTCCTTCCCATTACATACAAATTAGTTTCGAGCCTGATGTGTATAAGATTAAACCGAATGTCAACGAGATAGGCCTGCTAAACCACCATAGACAAAATATTCATGCTACACCAAAACCTATAAAAGACCAAAGAGAGAAACCTCAACACTTACTATTTTTATGAGAACTACATATCCGCTTCGATAGCCCAATAAGTGTTGCCGTTTTTGGTAGGTTACTACTTATATTGGTAGGTTTTTATTCTCTTGGTAGGGTGGTAGGCTGACCTTAATTATTGGTAGGATTTTTCATAAAACTCCAAGTTAATTCCTCAAAAATCGCCGTGGATAACTAAAATTATTTTACTTCTTGTCATTTCAGAGTATTCGTTAATGGTGCAGATTAAAACCATGGATGCGAGGGGCCAAATGCTGTTACAAGGGGTCTCACTAATTCAAATTTCAGGAAAATGGGCGTATATTCTGAAATTGATTTTAACTGGTATGAGCGTTGAGGGATCTTTTCCAAATTTCGTAAATATTGGGGGGAAAAAAGCTGATTTTAAGCGTTCCTATATGGCAGCTGGTTACAAATATGGCGTGATCTGGTCCATACGCAGAAGTTGAGGGGTCCATGCAACTCATTCAACGCCTTAAATCGGGAGATCGCCTAATCCAAACTCGGCACGGTTGTTCGTTTAAATCGGGGCAAAAACACAATTTTTACGAAGTCAAGACACAGGTCATCTTTGAACTTAAGGTTGTAGAGTGATTCCAACAAACAGACGGATGGACATGTCTAGATCGTCTATGAATATAAAAACGATCTACTTCTTCTGCGTTAATGCTATATAGACCTTAGATGGGCAACAACATTTAACCACACACAAATTCCTATGGCCGCGGGCATAAAAAAAAACGAACATAAGCACACGTACAGTGTAAGCAACTTCGTTCGGTTGACGCATTAGCATTTACTGCCCCTCATACAAACACAATTTATTATTTTTAACTGTGTTAGTGTACCATCTCTGATCTATACCCACCTGAAACGCCAACTATACCAGCGACGCATATCACGCTATAGATCATGTAGATCCCTCCTAATACCTCTGGGCAGTGAATGCCTATCCACAAGATGGTAGATACTGCTTAGATTCTTGTGATTGTTGTTGTAACCACATTTGCTTGTGAATGTGGCGATCCTCGTCAAGCTCTTATAGGTGAGCAACCTCGTTCCGGTCTATACGACTGATCGGCGCGGGAACATGATGGCCATTGGTTATTTAACCAATCAATAACTCGCCTTGTCATATCGAACATCACAGGCATTCAGTATTTATGCAAGAGCCGGTGCCGCCTCTCACTGCTACTCTCCGCTCGATAACGCTAATTGTCCGCGGCTGCCTTTGCAGCTACTCCCTATGGAGCATTCCACTGTCGGCAACCTTTGGACGTGAGCTGTAGCTCGCAGCTAAGCTTATTGTGACAGCTATGAGCACCCCCACAAATCGGACCTCAAACTCTCAGCCTGTGTGGTGCCCTTGGTGGGGCATCAATCCTTGCTCTGTAGGAGTTGAGTTGAGCCAAATGAGCTCTTAATTGCAATATTTCGCAAAATCGGACGAACATATACATGAACTGATTTCGAGCAAACTTTATAGATATTGTGGAAGTCGCTGAGAAAAGCGTGGCTTGCAGTGGCTCTAGGAGTGAAAATCGGGCGATATGTATATATGAGAGCTATATCTAAAACTGAACCGATTTCTGTGAAATTCACCAGTAATTTCGAGAATCATTAGAAAATCCTTCCTGCCAAATATCGAGAGAATCGGTTAACAAATGACCATTTTATTGCATTATTACTGCAAATCGGACGAACATATATGTGGGAGCTATATATAAAACTAAACCGATTTCGAATAAATTTTGTATATATCAAGTCATCGAGGAAAGCGTAGTACAAAGTTTTGGGAGGATTGGTCATTAACTGTGGTTGCAGTGGCTCTAGGAGTGAAAATCGGGCGATATATATATTTGAGAGCTATATCTAAATCAGAACAGATTTCTATGAAATTCACCAATTATGTCGAGAGTTATTAGAAAATCCTTCCTGCCAAATTTTGAGAGAATCGGTTAATAAATGACCATTTTATTGCATTATTACTGCAAATCGGACGAACATATTTATGGACGCTATATCCAAATTTGAACCGATTTTTTCCAATTTCAATAGGCTTCGTCACTAGGCCGAAAAACATGCCTGCAACAAATTTGAAGACGATCAAATCGGACGAACATATTTATGGAAGCTATATCCAAATTTGAACCGATTTTTTTCCAATTTCAATAGGCTTCGTCACTAGGCCGAAAAACATGCCTGCAACAAATTTGAAGACGATCGGACAAAAACTACGACCTGTTGTTTGTAAACAAATTAACATGGACAGACGGACATAGCTAAATCGAATCAGAAAGTGATTCTGAGTCGATCGGTATACTTATCAAGGGGTGTTACAAACAAATGCACTAAGTTCTAATACCCTGTACCACAGTAGTGGTGTATGGTATAACAACTAAAATTGGTAATTGTTAAAAAAAGAGACCATCATAGATTTTTTGATAACTTTGTATTGCAAATAAAATTTAAATTATAAAGGTTTGGTGTCAATAGCCCAAGGCATTTATATAGATAGTTTTTAAGTGATAATTTTGCTTTTTGACAGTCTCAAGAAGTCGTATTGAGATTATTTATTACCTTAAATTATGTAGGAAAAACCCTGGTAATTGTCTTTGCAATTGAGAGAAAGGGGAAGCTCAAATCTTAAATGTCTTAATACTGCAAAAAAAAGGAAGGCATATGTTTTTTTTTTTTTTTTGTAATGAGAAGCTAAGCATTACAACTCAATTCTATCCAACTGTTATGATTATAATTTATTCGTGGGAGGAGACCACAAAATAGCATAAGCTGAAAATGGCATTTCTTTAAACACAATGTCAAATTACGTTTGGCATTTGTCAGCTCGAGCTATTTCTTGTTTTCCCCCTTAGTTTTATCGTGATTCTGTAATTTTCTTTTTTTACAAAAAATATTAATGAAGCAAACAAAAAAAAACTGATGCTCAAACATACATACACCTACAATAGAAAATGAAAAACAGGTGCATTCAAACATACATACATATAAAAAAAAACAACTCACACAAATAATATTAAATATAATTTACAAAATTAATAATAGTACTAAGAAAATATATCATAAATCATGTAACAAAAAAGAATATAATATGAATATGTGTATAAATGTAACTATAAACGATAAATATATATGTATATGTGTATAAAACATTAGATTATTTGCTTATCATTTTGTTAGTGTCGTTCGCTTTTGTTTGTTTACGCAATTTCTTTTTCTATAAA
Organism: Stomoxys calcitrans; assembly: GCF_963082655.1. NCBI lineage: Eukaryota > Metazoa > Arthropoda > Insecta > Diptera > Muscidae > Stomoxys > Stomoxys calcitrans. The sequence continues at coordinate 194,174,600 of NC_081553.1, forward strand.
TATACGAAATTTTGTTTGGTTTATCATGTCTTAATTTTTGCTGTTGTAAACATTTCTCAACAATTCAAAATGATGGATCTGTTGTTGTGGGACTTGGTGTCTGCCTTTTTCAGTTCATAGAGTTATAACGTAAACTACTATCAATACCCACACCTGGACTATCTGGTTCTGGCCCTAGATCAGATGATGAATTTGTGAAATTTCGTCGTGTGGGCAATGCATCGCGTATACTTTCGATTAAACGTTGTTGGAATGTCTTGTATTCCATATCGACGGATTGTGTTTCGCCGAAATTGAAATCGGCCACTTCGACATTAAAGCTACGAGTAAACAAAGGAAAAAGAGGAAAATTAAACAAAAATGTTCTAACACCATTAAATGCTCACACACACACACACACACACACTTACCGATTGCGACTTTGCAAATAATATGAGACACCAAATACCACCAGTATGATGGCAACTAAAGTAAATGACACAGGTACAACGACCACAGAGAGTTGAGATTGTTTTTTGGCTATAAAGAAACAGTTTTTTTTAATAAATATTTTTAAATAATTTAGAAAGAGATATTTTTAACAAAATTGTAAGATATAGAAAGAAGTTAGTTGTAATAAATATTTTTGCCTTCCAACATTCATAACCAGTGTTGCCACTCAAGAAAATTATTTTCTACCAAAATTTAAGAAAAATTCTACAAAACCCTACCAAAACCTAACAAATGTTCTACAAGCCAAAAATGGGTTATATGTTTTTATACCCACCACTGAAGAGTTGGCCATTTGGAACACATCAAATTAATAATTTTCAAGGCTACAAAGGCTAGATCGTTGTTGTTGATATGGAATCCAGACAAGTCCGTCTGCCTTTTGGTTGAAACCAGTTTATAGCCTTAAGTTCAAAGATGAACTAGTCTTGAGTTCATAATGTCGTATTTTGCCTCGATTTTAATGCAACCGTCGTAAAAAAGCGGAAGTTTATTGGGAAGTGTATTCCAATAAGATTACCAGAGCGACAGAACGTGCCTCCTTTTCTGCGAACAGGTCGATAGCGTTAATGACGCCGCCAAGATAAAAAAGTTTCTCTAAAAACCCATGTCTAAACTGAAAGTTTAGTAGACGACATGTTGAGGCTTTTGATGAAAACCCATTTTCCACAGGATACGACGGGACTCATGGAGACACCGGAATCTTGGAATAATAGAATAACCCTTGAGGAGCTTCAAACCATTTAATTCACCCAGACCTGATGGAATTTTTCCGGCGTTACCACAGAAAGAAACAGCGTACCTAGGACTTGTATATACTCCGAAAGCCAGGTAAGAGGCAAGGGTGGTGTTTATACCCGGCAAGGCAAGTTATGCGACACCCAAGGCCTACAGATCCATAAGCCTTAAGTCCTTATTACTCAAAACCATGGAACATATTGTGGACACCATGATAAAGAGTAGGACTTCCAGCGAACTGCTCAAATACAAACATCATGTCTATGTCAAGGGAAGGTCGGTGGAGATTGCCCTGCACGAGGTTGTACATAAAATAGAACAATCCTTCGATACCAAAACGTACATCCTGGCGGTACGCATTGACATCGAGTGGGCTTTTAAAAATGTGCGAACCGACACACTGATCCAAGCCTTAGACCAGTTCCGGGTGTACCCGGTCCTTAAAGACTGAATAAACCATATGCTAAGGAACAGGTGGATAAATTGTGTGTCCCATGGCATAAATATAGGGGACAAAGTGGCACAAGGTACGGCACAGTAGGGCATTTTAACGCCACTCCTATGGGTGAGCACTATAAATGACCTATTACGGATGCTGACTGAGGAGGGATTTGAAGCCGTCTGCTACGCAGACGATATTATAATACTTCTAAGGGGTAAGGATCCGAACGAGCTATGCCGAAGGACCGAAAAGGTCTTGCATATGGCATATACCTGGACTAGACCCAGAGGTCTCAATGCTAACCCAGAGTAGAGTGAATATACCTGTTTACGAGGAAGACGAAAGTGGGCCAATTTAACGCACCACGTTTCTTCAAAAAGACGATTTCGATATCTGACAAGGTCAAATACTTAGATGTGATCTTGGACAGAAAACTGAATTGGAAGTGTCACATTTAGGAGCGTACTGAGAAGGCTCACAGATGTTGGGCACTATGTAGACGGTCCGAAATGGGGTCTGAATCCGAGGATATGGGGCCTGAATCCGAGGATAGTCCACTGGCTCTATAGGAGCGTGATTAGACCAATACTTTCTTACGCCTCAGTAGTTTGGTGGACTGCTATGAAGAAAAAGTGCAACATAAGGACCATACAACAGGTTCTGAGAACATGTTGTCTTGGCATAGGCGGAGCGAGCGAGCGCCCACTAGGTCACGGGAGACTATTCTAGATAACCGACCCATTGAGATTCAGATTAAGTGTGAGGTAGCCACTGCGGCTAAGAGACTTAAGGCGATGGGAGAATGGATTGAGGATGGGAGCAGCTCATACCATCGCGGTATAATCGAGGCGACGATAGGAAGGAAGGGAAGACGTTACCAATCGGATACCTGAGATGAACCTCAAAGTTGAGTGCTAGGCACTGCTGCCATCGGCACAGTCCTGGATTGACTGAACCCTAGACCTGGGGTCTACATTGAGAACCCAGGGACTGAGATCTGTTTCAGACTACCTGAACATAATACGGTCCTGCAGGCGGAAATCCGGATGATCACGGAATGCGTGAAGTGGTGTGGTGCTAACGCGAGGACGTCACGATCAGTCTTGCAGTGTAAGAAGGAAATTAACGCCTTCTCTGAGGATGTCAAAATCCGCATCGTTTGGATGCCGGGCCATAACGGAGTAAGGGGAAATGAAAGGGGAGACGATTTTGCGGTGAAGGCCAGAGGACTGACGTCAATAAAATTGGTTAACCTGAAGCCTTTGGGGTTGACACAGTCCGAGTTAAGGAAGTGGGCGACAAATGTGGTCGGTAGGACGGAGAAAATCCCATAGGGGGATCCAGATCGTGAGAAGACGAGGCTATTACTGAAAGGAAGTAAGAAGGAAGTCAGTAAAGCTATTGCTATCATAACGGCACACACCAGGTTCTGTGAGAATTAGACCGGATTGCAGATGATCAATTAAGGAACAGCGCTGAACATCTCACATATCAATGAGTGCAGTCCTCTTCAAGTTGAAACTCAATGATAAGGGACCTATTTGGAGAGAAGTTTTACAGGACAAATGTTGCCAGCATTAGAAGAGAAAAACCAGCACTTAACATTTTTTTTCTGATGGTCTCTCCAGGATTCGAACCCAGGCGTTCATATGCGGACATGCTAACCTCTGCGCTACGGTGGCCTCCTAACCTACAATATGTTGCCCAAAACAGCATCTAGTGCGCCATCTTCCATAGATATCAAATGGGATCTTCATTATCTAGAGCGAGAGTTTATGCGTCATCTGGATCAAGCAGCAGGACTGTACAACATTCACGAAGATATGGCAGTGGAGACGGTAAACAGCTAAAAACTGTGTTCTATGCTACCGAAGCACCTGATGAAGTTAACCTTCCTCGGCAAACCAGAGTAGTTTTGATTTAACTACGTTACGGCAGATGCAGCCGCCTTATTTGTAATGTTCTAGCATTGATGCCAATGTGCTATACGTGGTCTTCTTGTAACAGGGACCACAGGTCACACGACACACGTCATCTACATAGCTGTGAACACTGCACAGGCTGGAACATTGAGGTCCGATCTGAGTGGTGTTCATTTCTGTCACGAGAGGCTTAGCTGCGAGTTACCGGGCGCGTCCACAGATTGCGGATAGTGGAATGCTCCATACGGAGTAGCTGCAAAGGCAGTTGTGGACAATCAGCGTTATCGCGCGGAGAGCCACAGTGAGGCCCAGTAGCACCGGCTCTTGCACAAATACTGAGTGCCTATGATGCTCGGGTTATTAAATGACCAATGGCCACCATATTCCCGCAGCGATCTGTCCTTTGGACCGGAACGAGCTTGCTCATCTACAGGAGCTTGAAAAGCACCGCCACCACCACATGAATATCTGGCTACAACAACAACAAAAATCAAAGTTTCTTACATGAACCCATAAATAATTGGATTGTTTTGGAGACATTACAAATTTTTTTTAACACCTTGGGGACAAACAATTTTTGTTTGCCTGTTTTGAGGACATTTTTAGTAAGCAAAACTTCTAGTATTACTTCCTATCACTTCAGAGGGGATATGATTACTTTTAGGTTATTTTTCAGTCAGCATGGTTATATACACTCTACCATAACTTTATCACTTACCCTCGTAGATGTTTATCGTAACTTGATTGACTGTTTCCGAAACATCGTTGCGTATAAAGAACAAAAATGTTTTGCTGTCTCCATAGTAGCGATTATATTTAAATTCGCAACTATCAATGCTATAGTAAAATTTACATGTCTCATTACCGGTGGCATTATAGGGGGCTACAACAAAAAAAATCCATGTTAGTTTCAAATGCTGTGAATGGATAAATCAACCCACTTACCATCGAATACCAAAACACAATATTCGATTTTAGAAGAACCTTTACATTTAATATCCAAATTTAAGAGATCACCATGTTGCAGCCAATTTTTGCCACTGACTGTAAAGTTGGTAATGGGAGCTATGCAGAAAAATGTTATAATAGAATTTTATTAAACTTTCTGATTAAGTTAAGGTAAAACGATATGTGGCCACTTACATTTTGAAACAATTTGCCTGCGATAATAACCGTAGATTTTCATGGGATCTCTAACAACTATGGATTTATTGACACAATTGAAAGGTGGCTCATTGCCATCTTCATAAGACTTTGGTAGTAAATTATAATGCTGTACACCCGCTGCATAAGAATTGCGTTCCAATTTGGGATTTATAAGTGCCGATGACACATTAAGGGGGTTGTTGCCTTTATTTTGTGTTTGCAAAGCGGCTGTTAGATTTAATCCCAGTAAGGCAGCATTTGCATGCGCCGCTTGCGCTATTTCCTTTGAAGCCTCAGCAGAAGTGTCACGTTTTGATTTATTAGATTGCGGTTTTGGTTTTATAGTCGTCGTCGACGTCGTGGTGCTTGAGGTGGTTGTGGTTGGTTTCGGCGTTGTTGTTGTTGTAGTAGTGGTACTTGTTGTCGTCGTAGTTGTTGTTGTGGTTGTCGTAGTGGTTGTTGTAGTTGTTGTCACCGGGTCTGGTAATTTTTCAAAAGATACCACCACCAAAGCCTCGATATCATACGATTGCTCTGGCTCTTTATACAAAGCCTGATAACTGAGACCATTCGATACACCCAGATATGTACAGTTTTGGAACCAGTATGTCTGTATGTATGTAGCATTTTCCCTAAGATAGATTTCTTCTTCGGTAGGTAAACCAATGGTATGGTTAACTATGCCTTTGGTCGACACATATTCCTTGGGACGCTCCGCACCATCTTGTACAAGTTGCATATTACCACCCAGGGTATCTGTAACTTCTATGGGAATCGTAGCCGAGGCTATTGAAATCCAAATAAGATAGTCCTCCTGCACATTCACCGATACATGATATTTGCCATATTTTGTTTTATTCTTTGGATATTCAATAGTCCATGTGTGGTAGGGTTGTGTAGAATCAAATTGCTAGAAATAAAAGAGAAAAGACAAAACAATTTAGCTCATGAAAAAAACTTGGAAACAATGTTGTTGTTGTTGTTGTAGCAGTGTGTTACACTCTGAGGCGGCAGCCCTTGCCGATGAAGAACTCCATCGGGTCAAACCGGTGCGTACAACCGGCTGCCATGTGATTGTGGAAAGCAATAGAACACACATGACAATCCCCCAATTTTGAAAAATCTCGGGAAGAGCCTGCCAATTCCATTTTTCGGGTACGGAAATTGGGGGAAATGAAACAAACTTATGGTTACCGAATTTGGAATTCGAATTTGGGGCCAAGTAACACCAAAAAAAAAACACCGTAAAGACACCGACGGTGTTTTTTTGGCCAGACATGTCATGAGAAGCTTTTTGACAGACAGGCCGGTCAGTGTGGTGTTGATTGCTGTCATGAGAAGCTTAGTGCTATCGAGCGCGTCCACAGGTTACGGATAGTGGACTGCCCAGTACGGAGTAGTTGCAACGGCAGTCGCGGAAAATCAGCGGTATCGAGCGGAGAGTCTCAGTGAGAGGTCGGGCGGCATAAATACTGAGTACCTATGATACTCCATATGACATGGCGAGTTATTTTTGCCTTTTGATAACCAATGGCAAACCTGTTTCCGCGGCGATCGTCCTTTGGACCGGAACTAGTTTGCTCACTTATAGGAGCTTGGCGAGGATAGCCACCTCCATATGAAAATTTGGCTACAACAACAAAAACAACCGCAAATACAAATCTGGCATTAACATTTTGGTGACGAGCGCGTCCACAGGTTACGGATAGTGGACTGCCCAATACGGAGTAGTTGCAACGGCAGTCGCGGAAAATCAGCGATATCGAGCGGAGAGTCTCAGTGAGAGGTCGGGCGGCATAAATACTGAGTACCTATGATACTCCATATGACATGGCGAGTTATTTTTGCCTTTTGATAACCAATGGCCAACCTGTTTCCGCGCCGATCGTCCTTTGGACCGGAACTAGTTTGCTCACTTATAGGAGCTTGGTGAGGATAGCCACCTCCATATGAAAATTTGGCTACAACAACAAAAACAACCGCAAATACAAGTCTGGCATTAACATTTTGGTGACGACCCATCTCCATAACTGCCAGGCGGACATAAAAACCGATCTGGACAATATGGGACTCAAATAGAAGATATTCGTGAATAATCGTGAATAAAGTTAGAATATTTCTTGGAAAGTTGGGGCCTAGTAGTGAGCTCGGAACCACACCCAAAGCCAGCAAGCGTGATTGATTCGCAGACATGTGCCCGGTTATTCAACCGACAATTTATTGAGCACCGCGAGAGTGAGAAGGCAAGGTTGTTAATCGGCTCGGATATGATCAGTGTCAAGTCATCCTAGACGCTGGGCCCAGACGGAATCTGTATACGGATGCTAAAAAACTTGGTGTACCGGTAGTCGAGTACATGACACATGTTCTAAGCCGGATTGACCCCATAGAGTTCTTCACCGGCAAGGGCTGCCGCCTCAGTGTATAACACACTGCTACAACAACAACACCAAACGAAATTTCAGACAAGGAGACAGCCTATCGTGCGATCTCTTTAATATCTTGCTGGAGAAGATTATACGTGATGCAGATGTGAAAAGATATGGCAAACTAATCACTAGAGAACACAAGCTACTCGCCAATGCCGACGACAGACATCGACATAATAGACCGGTCACCGGAAGTAGTAACTGCAGCCTTTTAAAGAATCGAAAGAGAGTCAGTGAAAATTGGTCTGGCCGTAAATGGAGATAAGACAAAATGGATGGTTTCAACTACCAAAACGCCTTGTACAACCGAGCAAATAAAGATAATGGAGAAAGTTGGGAACCACAACTTTGAGATAGTCAGCAACTTTATCTATCTAGGCACCGCCATAACCGAAACGAACGACACCAGTTTTGAGATAAAGCGAAGAATAATACTGGCAAACAGATGGTACTTTGGATTAAGTAACCAGTTTAGAAACAAGGCCACCTCTCGACAGACGAAGATTACACTATACAAGACACTGATGTTGTTATATGATTAAGAGGAACTGAGCAAGGGGGAGTCTTACAGATAGTGCTCCCTTCTTTCATCAGTAGCTAAGAATCTTAAAGGAATTCTCCTCCCGAGCCAAGTTGGAGTAGTTCGATTTGCTGAGCACCAGCACGGATTTCGTAAAATAAATACATAGCACGACAACGGCTTTGTGCGCCATCACAACACCTTCGACTCTTGAATCAGGAGTCCTGATTGTAACCTGAAAACAGACGATACATGACACCTGCTTAAACTGTTCAGCGAATCCTATGGACGCATTCCAACTTAGTCGCAAAGTTCCTAGATCTGCATATTTAACAGCACCCAGCAAGATGAAAAGATTAATCAATCTGCTATAACAACAAGGTGGATGTTTAACATATCGCAGATGTCATTAACGTGGAGCCCTGAAGCCATTGTGGCTAAGATATAATGTCTTCTCAGACAACCAGGCCGCCATTAAATCCCTGGAGAAGGTATTTCTGAACACAAAAACCGCCCTCGACTGTCGCAGATCTCTCAACGAGATGGCTGAACAGTTCAAAATTCACCTGTTCTGGGTGCCGGGCCACAGAGATATGCCAGGGGCCACATTCCAGGAATACGGGAATCTGTGGGTATGCTTCTAGCGGCATTTAAGCTAAGTTTTCAGGACCAGGCCCGAAGGACAACGTATGATAGATGGTCACAAAGAGGTGGCTGTGAGCATTCCAAAACTATGTGGCCTAATCTAGACTTGAACATGTGTACCGCCTTGCTGTAGACCTCTTTGATTATCGAATAATCATCACTGGGCCCTCTATGTGGGTCATTTGAATGCTATGTACTTCAAATTATTTCCATTTATATTGAACGTTAAATTTCTTCAAAGCCTTAAAACAACAACAAATCATTACAAACAACACATGCCATTACGTGGCCAATGGAGTGGGTCACAAGTAAGTTATTTTAAAGTCATAGAAATTGTTTTCTTTTTTAAAGCCCATATAAGTCACAAAACGTATCGTGCTTCGCATATATGTATGTATTATTATCGTTACAAGCGACTCATGAAATTTCAGTTAATAATATGCCAAGCAAAATTAGTCATCATTTGTTTATCAACAAGACAAACAGAATTCGAATTTGGCTTCATTAATGCAAGAATAAATGCAAATATGAAATGCCGGGAATGAAAGCAAGAACTTTGTTTACTCAGGTTAATAACATTCCTTGTCTTTTTATCAAGAGAAGTCATATCTAATAGTCGTAAAAGCTTTTAAACCCCCTTATTTCATGCGGTCTTATTACGACTTCTTATTCCACATCTCATTTCTCAAAAAAAAAATAATTTCAACTTATTTGTATATAAAATCTCTGCAGCTTATACTTACCCCTCTATGCTGAGCATCATCTTTCCATATGTAACGATATTTTCCTGTTGGCGCCACCTTACCCTTTTCCTCATAAAGAGTTGCTGTAAAATTGACCGTCGAACCAATCAACGCTGAGGGAGAACTTTGAATTTCTACAAATGTTGACTCCACTAAATAATGAAAACAAAGGAACGAATATTGATATCAAACACATTAGCAATGCATTATCCATTGAGGGGGGCGTTATTTGATTTTTGTTATAGCACATACCACCATTGCGACTCCAAATGACGCAGTACATGAAAATGTGTATGAATAAATGCAAACGATATGACTGCTGTTTAAAAACCTGCATGTTTTTGCTGTAATGTTACACGCCGAAGACTTGCAGAGGCGACTTTAAAACTGAGATTTTCCGAAATTGTATCCCGTAGTGGATGGATGTTAATAATGCTATTTAGTTGAAGAAATTGTTGGATGTGATTATGCGAAATAAATACATTTCTTTTGTTTGATCGTCGTCTCCTCGCCTCTTGTGTTTTTAACCCAGTGGGGTGATTTATTGTAGGTATTTCCTCAGCGGAAGATTTTTACACAATTTTCCTTTTTGTTGTTTGCCTCTCCGTTTTGTGTTTTTTCCCTATTATTGTTTTGTTTGGTAGAGGTTTTTAGATTTTTTCTCCACCGTGTCAATTTTTTGTGTTACGTATATCAATTATATAGATTTCACCGTTTTTTTTTGTTTTGTTCTGGTAACGATGATTAGTTTACAAAATTTATATTTGTTAAATTTTTAAGTTTAACACTCTACTCTTTCTCTTTTCTCTTGATGTTTCACTTGGGATCTAAAAATCGACTTTTAACTAATCGATGAATCGACTTTTGGTGGTTAAAAAAAAATCGAAGTCGATTTTTTCGTTATATCGATTACTTGTAACTGCTGGAAAATAAGTTTCGAGCAGGGATTGAAAATACAAATTTTGAAATGGATCAAAAGAGTAATTTTCGGTTTTGAATTAAGATATCAAAAGTAATCGAGCGCATATGTCAAAAATAGTTCTCAGTAAAACTTCTTTATGATTATTTGCCATATTTCTTCACTTGAAATGCAAAACAATAAGGGTATTTTATATACTCTTTAAGCTGAGTATTCTGTTCAGTATTTTGAGCGGAATGCTGTCAAACTCCATAGTTTGTTTTATTGGTTTCAATAATTAAATGGCTGGTACCTGCCACTTAATTTTACTTGCCACATACGTTACGCGCGCCATTAATCAGTAATATATGGAACTTGGCAACTCTGTAAACTTATTTTTGTAGATTCTCTTTATATAATTTTCGTATTTTGTATTATCCTTTGCTCACTTCTATTCGTAAATAAATGTAGCTTGAAGTATAACTTTGGCAACTCTGACGAGAAGACAATTTTTATTCATTCATTCATTTCGTTGCTGGATAAAAAGAAATCACCAAAAATCACACGAATCCAAAAGAAGTGATTGACAGTGTTTGCACCAATTGCAAGTCCAGCCTTTAAATTCTTGACGATTTGACATCTGCAGTGATAAATTTGTCATTTGTTTAATCTATGGCTTCAGTGTAAAACATTGCTCCTCTATCAATGGCCTCTGCACAAACGCCCTCAAGAGATTTGTCGTCCGCAACGACAACAACAACTGCTACAACTGTGGCAGTAACTGCAACTACTTCAGCTGAGGAGGGAGTAGGAGCTTTATTGCAATGTCCTAATTGTGATAAAAAATTGACGCGTTTTGAAATGGCCTCACACTGTGAGCAAGAAATGCAGCGTCTTAAACAAACACCATTGCTTAAGGAGCCCAATGAAGCAGGCAATGAAGACGAAGCGGAGGTTGGAACAACATCATCAAATGATGCTGGTGATCGACGAAAGCCTTGGTCAGTATTTCAAAGGGTCCAGAGAAATCGCCAATCACGCATGAAGGTAGGTGAAGTTTAAAGTAATGCCTTGAGTTTATATGGCTTCACAAGGGGAAGGGAGTATTACACACCGCATAACAATTTTAGTTTGTAATATTCAATTTGTTAAAACTTTGTTTTTGTTTGTCTTTGCTTGCAGCAACGCACCCGAAAACGCCCTACAGCACCGGAATACCCATGTCCTGTGTGCAGTTTAATTTTTCCCCAAGATGAAATACAACAACACGCTGAAGACTGTTTACGACGCAGCAGTCGTACAGCCAACGGCCGCAGCAATAGTGATGACCATTCCAGCAACGATGACGAAGGCGGCGAAGAATATGAGGAATATGAATGGGCTGGTCAGAAACGAATTCGAGTTTCTAGTTTACTTCAAGGAGGCTATGCCGCAATTGGCATAGGTCAAACAACCAATGGCAGCAGTCATCGCCTCAATGGCCACAACGATGAGGATGACGATGAAGATCTTAATGTGGATGAGGATGACACCCAAATCTATGGACCCACACAATATGCAGAAAATGATGTTATACCTTCGCATATAATGAATGAGGATGAGAGTGATGTTACATCGTATATGCGTCGTCTGATTACAGCGGGCTCAAGTGCCACAGTTAGCACTGCTAGAAATGCCAGCACCACCACTACCGATAGTCTAACTGTCAATTCATCCATACTAAATAATGACATTAGCAATGAAGCTATGGCCTCTTTGGCGGCATCCCTGTCGTCCACCACTACAGCTACAACATCCACATCGACATCCACCACGGAAGAGCAACAACCCACAACTCCTGCACATTATCAACAAATTATCGACTCGTTAAAGGCCAAATTGCGCCACTACGAACAGCAACATATTCCAGGCAAATATAAATGTCTCATATGTTTGGATGACTATCGAAATCCCGCCATATCGGTGGCCTGTTGGCATGTTCACTGTGAACAATGTTGGCTACGCTCTTTAGGAGCCCGTAAATTATGTCCCCAGTGTAATTTGATAACAACACCCAAAGATTTGAGGCGTATCTACATGTAAAATGCATGGAAACTAACTCCTACTCCTCCCCCCCCCCCAAACTCCCCACAATATGATGCTTGTTGTAGGCGTTTCAGTTGCCTATATGTTTTTATTTTGTCTTAATTATTAAGAATTTTTTCCATTGCTATAAGTTTTCCTAAAATATTGTTTTGAGATTTATTTTTTGTCAGTCCACCTTGTAGTGTGGTAGTGTCGTAGATCCTTTTAACGATTTGGCTACAACAAGGACAAGAGGTATTTTTTTAGAAATATTATAATTTTGTTTAGCTTCTAAGACATCAACAGTGCAGTTACAATAAACAAAAAAAAAATATTACAACAACAAAAATAGATGTAAAATTAAAATTGGCCACTCACCACTTCTTCAATCGCAAGGATTTCCGCATCATTCTAGATATGTCTAGTTCTAGTTCTTCAGAGTACACCCTGCATGGAAGTCTACATACTTTCTATTACCAGGGATGTTGAATTTCCTATCAACGTCAGTAGTTATAGTATTTTTTATTTGTACTAATCCTTCTTCAGCTCGCCCTTGTATTTTTTCAGTTAAGCCCTGTTATTGCAATCCTTTGGTGAATAAAGGCCTTCTTGCTAAGAATAGTCAGTTCTGTGAGTTTGGTTCGGTTTTTTTTTTGCAAAAAATACGCATCTAACAATGGCCATCTCGTCACCGTATGCCGGGTTCGGTCTCTGTCGGCTAAAATCGATCTCATCTCGGGATATGAAAGCCACCTCGGTTGGATGACAGAGATGAACACCACACTTGGAGCTCAAAGTTCCAGCTTGTGTCGTGCTCATAGTTATCCCGTGCCGGAATGGACAAAGCTCAATGGGCTTGGCATAAACCCCCTAAATACAGAGCTTCTGTTGTTCACAAGAGGAAGGATGTATGGTGAATTCACGGGAACGGTATTTAATGGAGTGGAGCCGCCGTTCTGTCGGAAGGCTAAGTACCTGGGCGTCATACTTGACCAGAAAGTGAACTGGAGAAGCATTTCTGAGGAGACAGTCAATTTCACCGCAGCCTGTTGTACGTAGCGGATTAACCCGAAGCAGTCCTTCAATGGCCGGTGCTGCTCCTCAGTGTACAACACCCTGCTGCAACAACAATGTGCCTTCTAGTAGGTAAGACGACGTCATCGACCCGCATATCTATCTATGTGGAGACCTCAAGTTTCAGCCTGTGTGGTGCTCACAGCTATCCCGTACCAGGCGGAAGACACGTTACCATCTCGAGCGTCCTTCTCCCTAGCGTGCTCTCTGTGTCCACATTTGTCTTTTACACAATGGCAATACCGGCAGCGGTCCCACATAGGCTGGAAATTTAAGTTCCGACCACAAGGTGTTTATCGTTTTCGTGAAAAGCTCAACTAAGAGAGACCGGACGGTACCAGATCTTACTTAAATACTGATTACCTATAATGCTCCATATGACAAGGCGAGTTATTGGAGCCTTTTAAAAAATCAATGGTTAACCGATGATGTATAATTGCAAGTTTTTAATATGAGGGAAAATGCAGAAGAATAAATGCAGCATGGCACATTGCTCTGCACGAGCAATTAAATTATACGGTGCTTATGATTTAACCATTTGGACCATCAATACTTGTGCTGTATCGTATGAACGTACCATAAATTCAAATAACGTTGGCAACTCCTCTTTCTGACTGATATAGTCCATTTTCTTTGTTATCATTTCACCTAGCGAAACAAAACCACAACAAAATACGATATCGATTTCGACTACGATTTTTGGGTGAACAAAATCGATTAATCGATTAGATGGAAATTGAATTTTTTGATCCCTAATTCATTTCTCTTTGTCTTAATATCAAACGAATACGGAGGAGATATTAAACATAGAGCATAAACAAAATCAATGTGATTTTGATAAAATATTAAAATGAAATGTGACTGACGCAATCTTTAAACAAAAGATTCAGTGTTTTCCAAGTGCATAACTAATTACAGCCTCAAATGTGAAAAAGGAACCTTTCTTGCGTGTTTAGTATGTTTGTGGTGGTGTAATAAAATTGAAAGAAAAGTGATAAATATTGTAACACAATAGAAAAAGAAAAACAACACGACGAATTACAAGATGGGGGCCATGAAAGAAAAAATGATTAGTGATAAAAATAAGCAATGTAACAGTAGTGTTTTATGCTTAAGCCGGTAAGCATAAATGGTGGTTGATGGTTAACTTGATGTAATATATTACGTTTATTCTATTTTCCGTTGATAATTTAGTTTGTATTCTTTCATTACACTTAAAAAAACAATGCCGTCGGTAGCCGCTATGTTCACCATCACCGCCGCCAACGTTTGCGTCGTATTCATTGTGACATAAAAAGCTAATGCCAAAAAGAAGTGTGACGTCTTTGGGCCAAAAAGAAAAGATACGAAAAAAGTGATTAAAACAAAAAAGTGAAAACTTGAAAGGTTACTTTTTGTTGTTGCACATCATCGATACATACATACACACATTGAAATATCTGTGTGGATCATTGCTTTGAAGTGGTTTGCTGTCGCTATCGTCTAAGTCAACTGCATTCAACGCAGCATTGCCGTCGTCACCGTTACCGCCACCGCCGCCTCAACGAGAAACGTCAATGCTTTGAGTGTGTGTGTTTACATACACATAAACACAAACCCGTACGTGTATCTTTATTTGATTGCTTCGTTTTTGTATCTCGTCGTACCCATCCACCATGTCCGCGTAGTAGTTGTAGTCGCTCGTTCGTCGTTATAGAGTATCTTGACGTCGTCCATTTCGTGTGCTTTTCAGTTTTTGATTTCGTGTTTGTGCTAAAACAACAAAAGCCGTCGCAATAAATTTTTGCAACATAGTTTTTGGATGTTCTCAAAAAATTTTTGTTCACCACCTACCCCACTCCAACCCGCAATTGGGGGCCCTCCACAAGTGTCGCAGTTGGGGTTTTTGTTATTGTTGCGCCTAAACCCCCCCCTATTCCACATTTATGAAGTGTGATCTCTACGTGTGTTTGTGCAAGTGGTGTGTTCTCTGAGTTTTTAGGGGAAAGAGGGAAATAAAAAATCTGTAGTCTGTGATGTTTGTGTTTCCAAAGAATTCTAAGAAATATTTAAAAGTCAAAAAGTAAAGAAGGGTAACGTCTAAAAAGGCAAAATAAAAGAAGAGAAAAAGTTAACAAGAAATCAACACCAGCGTTGCATCGTCATCAGCAGCATCTTCATCCTTAAAGTTTTGCCTTGGTTTTTGGTGTTCAAGTGCGTTTGAGTGTGTGTGTGTCTGTGAGTTTAAGCCATCCAAGATAAAATAAACAAAGCGGAAAAAGGAAGAAGTGAATAAGAAAACAGCAAAGTTAAGCAAAAAAAGTGAGATATTTTCTAAAGAAACTCCAAGTGCTGCTGCAGCACCAGGAGGCAAGTAAGCTGGCCCCACACCAAACCCAAAGAGCCTGCTATAGCCGCCGCCATACAGACCAAGAAAATCCAGTTCGAAAGCAGTCGTCAGTGAGCGAGTGAATGGTCGGTCGGTCCGTAGGTCTGTCGGCTTGCTCCCCATTCGCACGAACCATATTGTAGCGCGCCTTCCCCCTCCCCTTGAAAAAACAAAAAAGCATTTGGGAGCATTTTGACGTTTGCCGACGCCATCTCGAAGTTTCGAATTTTCAAGCAAATTCAAACAGAATGACCCATAAATTGAGCTAAACGAAGGAAAAAACGGTTGAAATCTCTAAATTAGCTTAAAAAATAATGTGAATGTGAAAAATAATTGGAAAAGTGAATTTAAAAAAGTGATAACAACATAAAAAACAAAAAACATGTAAAGCTGTTATATTCAGCCTTCCAAACGGAAGCCGCCCCCTAATACAATATAGGGATGGACGGAAAATGTGATTGCAATGAAAAATTTCCCCAAAAATAAATGAATATTCGTTCCTTAAAAAATCCCAGAGTAAACAAAATCAAAAGCTATTGAAGCAAAAAAAAAAAAATAAGTTCCAGGAAATATTAAATAAACCAATAAAGCCTAGCTTCCTTGATATTGAGTGCCAAAAAGTTTAGATGGCCTCATTTAATACCCACTCCCATTCACAACATCAGCAGCCCTCTCATCATCAGCAGCATCTACATCATCCTCATCATCATCAGGCACATAATACGGCTGCATCAGGGGCCAATAATACAACAGCTGCTGATGTTTTGAGATCTAATGCTTTGGCCGCCGGCGGCTCCAATACTCAGCATCATACAGCTTCACAATTGCAACATCATCCTCAACCCCCGCCGCCGCCTTTGTCGTTAACCAACAACTCCGCTCAACATTACGAACGTTCCAGTTCTACAACCACCTCGGCCACCACAACCACATTTCTGGTGCCTGTCACATCCTCGGGTCTAGGACCTTTGGATACCACTACATTTTTAACTGCTGCTGCAGCGGCTGCCGCCTCACCCCATTTTGTCACCTCCTCACCGGTTACCTTTAGTTCGCCCCTACCCAACGTTGCTGCTGGCACAGCAGCTTCTTCCTCAACTTCATCCTCATCCTACACTTTTGTACAGATTAAGCGGGAACCCTGTCAAGTTTCAGAGGTTACCACCTCCAATACCAATCACCATCAACATCATCATCATCACCAACAACAGCAGCAGCAGCAACAACATCATCACCATCATCAACAACATCATACAATTGGTTCGCTGACAACGGCTAACGGCGGAGCAACAGCAGCTAAGACCATGTCCTCATCAACTTTAACGACATTGGTCAAAATTGAGGCTTCCTCACCCAAGGTGCATGATATGGATAATAAAGGCCACAATGGCATGGCGGCGGCAGGATCTGCAAATATGGTGAATAGTTCAAGTGAGTATTAGAAGACATATTAAGTGAAATAGAAATAAAACAAATGGT
Organism: Stomoxys calcitrans; assembly: GCF_963082655.1. NCBI lineage: Eukaryota > Metazoa > Arthropoda > Insecta > Diptera > Muscidae > Stomoxys > Stomoxys calcitrans. Next base: position 194,191,557 of record NC_081553.1, read on the forward strand.
AAAACTAGCTTTCGGGGACTTGTAAGTCACTGAAACACATCTATACTATTCCTAGGATTCTTGATAATGAAAATGGTCCATTATGTCCCAGTTTCAATAGCCTTCGTATAAGGTTTCTGCACTATTTAAGATAATTTCAAAGTTTTGGCCACATTTTGCTACGGATATGGCTGAAATTTCGTATTTTATGTTTTAAGTATGTATTTGGTTTTGTTTTTGCACCATTGAGGCGGCAGCCCTTGCCTATAAAGGGCTCCATCGGGTCGATCCGGTATATACAACCGGCTGCCATGGGATAGCTTTTGTAGTTGTAGAAACTTATTTTCAGGGGAAGACTAGTTATTTGTGAGAAATGATCCCTGGTTGAGCACGGTACATAGACCCGACTCCAGTGGACTTCTGTTCTCAAACCTGACTATTATAAAGACTATTTTTGGGGAAAGCGCAATTGGCTTTTTGTTAAAATCATATCGCTGGGAGTGTTCGAATTCAATGTGAAAAATCTTATATTCACAATAGATATTCACAATAGACACTGATATTCACAATGGATTCGTTCGCCAACATATCGATATCACCTGATTTCATAGAGAGAAAACATCTGATATCGATGAATTGGCGATATTACCCGGTGAGAAGAAATGGGCTGCGCTCCTCACCAATGGGGTTAACATACAAACATTTAAGGCTGAACTATAACTGCCTTATTCACAAAAATTAATGAAGATTTGAAAAAGGTTTATTTCACAGATTTCCTTTATAAAACTGTCAAATAAACCTATTTTAAGGCTTCATCAAGTTTTGTGAATAAGGCCGTTAATATTTTTGAGATTTTAGGTCCTAGATTGAATTTCGTAAACAAAGTACACATTTATATGACATTTAAGGTTAAAACATAAACTCTACTCTGCGGAACTACGGTGGCTATGGAGCATTGTAAGGTTGAAATTAGAAAAATTCCTGATTCGGTTAAACCATGCCCGTCTGTGGTTTTTCCATATAACAGATTTTAGCCCAAAGCTGAAAAGATATGACTATTGGTAAAAATAGGTTCAGTTTTAGGAATATATGTCTTCTTTTGCCTACACTTGCATTCCCTTATGTCCATTAGTATCCTTGTAAAGCTCACAAATTGCGATAATCGCCACAGAGATATAGTACGTACAGGCCGGAACATTAAGTCCGATATGTGTGGTGTTCATTGCTGTCACGAGGAGCTTAGCTGCGAGCTACCGGGAGCGTCACAGGTTAAGGATAGTGGAATGCTCCATACGGAATGGCTGAAACGGCAGTAGCGGACAATCAGCGGTATCGAGCGGAGAGTCTCAGTGAAAGGTCGGTCGGCAGCGGCAATTGCACGAATACTGAGTGCCTATGATGCTTGATATGACAAGGAGAGTTTACGGCGCCTTTAAAAAACCAACGGCCACCCTGTTCCCCCGGCGATCGGTCACATAGCCCAGAACGAGCTTGCTCACCTACATGAGTTTGACGAGGATCGCCACCTCCATATGAAAATGTGGCTACAATAAAAATAACAGTACGTCCTAAAAATCACATCATCTGTGATTATGTGGATTCTCACCTATGATTGGACTAGCATTTGGATTGGAGGAGAGGAGACCTTCTCACCATGATCGAGAAGGTTCGGAAAGCCATGGCTGGTATGCCTTATACAGCGGAAGGGGTTATGCACCGGGGGAGTCCATTCTTGTTGACGAGTTGAAAGTTAGCTGGATATTTGGAAGGGGTTTGCTACCTTCCCTAGAAAGTTGGACTCGCGGAATCATAGACTTCTGAAAGGGGGTAGTTTCTTTCAGACGATAGTGATGCTGAAGCGGCGGCCCAATCAAATTGTCGCTATATATCTGGACCGTCTGGGGATGTTGAAGGTTCTGGTGTTGGCTCATGTGAAGTCGAGACTGGTTAGGAGATGCAAAGAAATTCTTCGAGCAATGGAAAGGACTATTAGGTCCTGCTGGGTTCCAGTTCTGCAAGGAGTGGTGAACATACATGTATGGAAAAAGGCGAAAAAGCCTGGAAAATATAGCTGATCATTGATGATAGTGCTACTGCATAAGCAGGAAAAGATTGTCACACGAAGGCGAAAGATTTTCGTCCTGTAAGTCTGTCATCTGTTTTACTAAAGACTCCAGATAAGAGATGGACAGTAACACACAACCGCACATAAATTCCTATGCCAGCGGGCAAAGGAAAAACGAACAGTAAGACGCGTACAGTGTTTGAAAATTCGTAGGGCTTCGTTCGGTTGACGTATTGTTGTTATTTTATTCTTACCGGATTGACCCGATGTAGTCCTCTTATAAAGCTAAGTACTCATCCACGAGCCCTGGACATCCTCTAACCCTCCACGCCTCGTTCGAAGGATCATCGTAGGAAGTGTTCACACTTTCAAGAAGCTCTCATAGGGGAAGGTTCACTGTTGCAGTAGGTTAGGTTAGGTTTAAGTGGCAGTCTCCAATCAGAGTCAGACGTTTTCGTCCAATGTAAAGACACAGGAACAGAAGAGAGAAGATTCCTCCTAGTTTCTATACCGTTGAACCATCCAGATCGGTTCAAGAAGCCACAACTGTCGAATGTTCAAATGCAAATTTGCCCATTAAGGAACAGGGCCAAACTTCTCACATATCAATGAGTGCTGGAATCTGTGGGTATGCCTCTAGCGACATGTAAGCTATGTCTTCAGGACGAGACCCGAGGAGCAACGCATGGCAGCTGGGCAAAAAGTTAGGATTATGAACAAATTATGCGTCGACTTGGCTGTAACAGACGTCTCAGTCATTGTGTCCGTCATGAAAAATCACCGTCAACATGTTTGCTAATCAGATGAAAACATTTGCCTGAAAGATACTGCATCCAAATAGAAGTCTATGTAAATCTCTAATTCCTAGGAATTCTACAAAAACCCTGCCCTGGTGCCGCATTCAGCTTAGACCCATCCGTTTAGACAGAGGGACCCAAGAATGGCGGGACGCCCCCAGACCAAGTTCCTTCCCTGGGAAGACAACCTCCAGGTCGCCATGGAAGAAAGATCCATACGGCACATAGGCCGAAGTGTCGCCAATGTCACGTAGTCGCACCACTCCCGGGCCTTCTGCAGAACAAATGAATGTCCGAAATTCAAATAGCGCACAGTCTGACAGCAGCCCCCAAACGTGCGAGACGCTTCTTGCATCTTTTCCGATAAGCTGTGTCGTCACGGGTGTTCAGAGCCGCCCGAATGTCTCCAAAAATCGTGACAGTCTGAGAGGGCACCGCCACTGACTAAGGATCTCATCCAAAGCCCTGAGTATCGTGAAAAACTTTGTCTTAAAAACACTGCACCCATTCAGAAGTCTATGTGACTCCCTAATTCCTAGGAAGTCAACAAAAATTCCACGCCAGCGGCTTGGACTCCATCAGTCTGAGGGCAGTCTTCGACGCCGTGCACTCGACGTACAAGTTCAAAGTTTACAGATCAAGTATCGTATTCAGTGCTGCTCTTGGATCATTTCTCCTCACCCTCGATGTCAGTACCGCCGCAATTCCCTATACCTTCTCCAACATACTGCAAAGACATAACTTCTGGAGAACCCAATGCCACACCAGACACCCTTAGGTGAGGATAGGCTTGATCACAGCAGTGTAAATCTTTTGCATCACACTCGGCCTGAGTCCCTAACTCCTGCCCATCGTATTTCGACAAGCATATAGCGCATTCAGCCCTCATTTGACACTCTCCTCAACGTTTCCTCTCCAGTTCAAATTCTGGTCATGAATAACGCCCAGGTATTTAGCCTCCCAAGAAAGCGGCCGTTCCACTCCATCAAGCGCCGGTCCCCTGAACTCGTCATATCTCCACCTTCTCGTGGACAACAGCATCTCTGTCTTCCTGGGGTGTATGCCAAGCCCATTGGCATTGCATCACACTCGGCCTAAGTCCCCAACTTCTTCCCATTGCATTTCGACAAGAGTAGAGCGAATTTAGCCCTCATTTCACTCTCTTCTCAACGTTTCTTCTCCAGTTCAAACTCTGGTCAAGAATAACGCCCAGGTATTTATCCTCCCAAGAGGGCGGCAGTTCCACTCCATCAAGGGACGGTCCCCTGAACTCACCATACCTCCACTTTCTCGTGGACAACGCTATCTCTGCCTTCCTGGGGTTTATGCCAAGACCATTGGCTCTCGCCCATCTCGACAACTTTGTCAGTGCGCCCTGAAGGATATGCATGGCAGTAATTCTCTCTACTATCACGGGTATCCTTCAGGGCGCACTGACAAAACTGTCGAGATGCAACCGCCACCCAAAATGACGACATCATCAGCTTAGGCAACCACTTACACTCTTTTTCTCTCCGAAGGACCTGAGAATCCCATTAATAATCAAGAAACGCAAAAGAGTTTATAAAACCTCCTGCGGCGTCCCCCTGGTCACAATCCTCCTCACCGAACACTCAGCCTGAGTTGCATTGATAATTCTGCCATTGAGCATAACATCAATCCAGTTCACCAGAAGGGGGGGGGACTACCATATCACCAGAGAATCCAACTCCACGTTATTAAAAGCCCCTTTTATATCCAAAAAGGCCTCCAAAGTGAAATCGCCTGTCTTCAAGTTCCCCTCTATGTAACTCTTCAGGTCGTGGAGAGCATTATCAACTGACCGACCCTTGGTGTAGGCCGCTTATCGAAAATGGGTCAAGAAAATCTCCGATGTTCGCGTCTAACAGTTTCTCAAATGTCCTCAAGATAAAAGACGACAGATAGATCGGCCTAAAGACCTTGGGCCGGAAAGGACACAGTTTCCTTGCCACGCAGTCGGCACAAAGCCAAGCAAAGCGCAAGCCTTTGAAATTCCCATCCAGAAGCCTCATGGCATGTGACCCCGCCGTCTGCAGCATGACAGGCGGTATATCATCCGGTCAGGTTGATTCGTAGGACTCGAATGTAGTAACCATCCGGATTATCCTCCCCCTCCGTTATCATCCGTGACAGTAGAGTGAAAGCATCCGTAACAACCAACAGCGTCGGATTGATTTGTAGGGCTGGAACGTACTTACCACTCGGGTCATCCTTTTCCAATTGTCGTCCCCTCAACAACCGACAGCAACGCTTATACCGGAGGGACATCCGTAAAGTCAGAAGTCACCGGTCTACTGGCCACCACCATAGGATAGGTTTATACTAATCTATTCATTTCGTTTGTAACATCTCGACATTTTTATCTGCGACCCAATAAACCAATAGCCCCCACCCTGCCTACGTCCCTGACTTCCGTATATAGTGGTCCTTCGGCTTGACCTCTTGAGCCCCTAAAAGCTGCAATTCGCATCCCATTGGGTTGTAATTTCGCAAGTAGTGATCTGTTATGACTTCCAACATTCCTGCCAAGTATGGTGCATAACGGTCTATAACCTGATATAGCTTCCATATAAACCTATCTCCCAATTTGACGCCTCAAGCACCTGGAAGCCGCAATTGTAATCCGATTAGTCTGAAACTTTGCACTTAGTGTTCTGTTACGCCATTCACCATACATGGGAAGAATTATCCAAATCTGTGCATAACTTCATATAGGACCCATTTCAACCGATCTCTTGTTTATCCCGGTATAATCGAGGCGACGATTGGAAACCTGGAAGGAATGGAAGAGGTTTCCGATCGGATACCTGAGACGACACTTGAGGTCGAGAGTGCGAGGCACTGGCAGCATAGTCTTTGACGGAACCCTAGTATTGTCATCTGGAACATCATGCTACATTGAGAACCCTGGGAATCATAATATGGTCCTACGGAGATCCGGGCGATCACGGAATGCTTGAGGTCGATGTTCGAGTGCGAACATCTTTATGGACACTATAATGGCCATAAGGGCAATTACAACCAGGACGCTAAAGTCATGAACAGTCTAGCAGTGTAAGAAGGAAATTAACGCCTTCTCTGAGAATGGTACAATCCGCATCGTTTGGGCGCCGGGCCATAACGGAGTAAGGGAGAACGAAAATGCAGACAATTTGGCAATGAAGGCCAGAGGACTACCGTCAACAAACTTGGTTAACCCGTAGCCTTTCGGGTCGACGCAGTCCGAGTTAAGAGCGTGGGCTACGAACGCATGTATCACTGTAGAACACCGAAACGTTCGTAAAAACGACGAAAATCCTATGGAGAGATCCTGATTGTAAGAAGACGAGGCTATTATTGAAAGGAAGCAAGCAGGAGGTCAGTTAAGCTTTCGGTATCATAACAGGACACATAGGACTTGCATAATTGAGGCAAAATCGGTGCGCAAGTGATAGCATGTGTAGGGCATGCGGGGAAAATGATAAGACATTGGAGCATTTCCTATGTCATTGGGCACTTAGGAGGGGACACAATGCCAGACATGAACCAAGGAAGGGGCGTGGTATGCGAAACAATTATGGACATTGTAAGCAGCACAAAATTCCTAACTTAGATTTTCTTATTCGAAGTTACTTTTCTAGTATTTAGAGCGCACAACAAGCCGACTACTGGCTTAGATATATGCCCATGGTGGCATGGGGCGGATTAATATCTGCACTCTCTTTTAACCTAACGTAACCTGTTTAGACTGGATTGGTAGAAAATATGCTCTTCAACTCATTTCATTTTCATTTTGGGTAAATTTTATGGTGGGCTGCCTTGTAAAGCACTTTGGTGGTTTTCTAAGTGCTTTCTTCGTCTTCCTTTATTCTGTTTTACCTTCTATCTGTCCGTCTGTCTGTCTATCTGGCTATCGGCCTTACTGTCTGTCCACCAGTTCGTCTTCTCGCCGTCCACCTGTTCGTCTTCTCCATCCGTTAACGATAAGGCTTTCATTCTTCGTCGTTTTTTCATTCTTAATTTCTATCTGTTCCTTTTTATGGCTTACTGCCTGTCTTACAATGCCTCTGTTGATGCCTGTCTTACCGTCCTCCCGTCCGTCCTTCCGTCCGTCCTTCCGTCCGTCCTTCCGTCCGTCCTTCCGTCCGTCCTTCCGTCCGTCCTTCCGTCCGTCCTTCCGTCCGTCCTTCCGTCCGTCCTTCCGTCCGTCCTTCCGTCCGTCCTTCCGTCCGTCCTTCCGTCCGTCCTTCCGTCCGTCCTTCCGTCCGTCCTTCCGTCCGTCCTTCCGTCCGTCCTTCCGTCCGTCCTTCCGTCCGTCCTTCCGTCCGTCCTTCCGTCCGTCCTTCCGTCCGTCCTTCCGTCCGTCCTTCCGTCCGTCCTTCCGTCCGTCCTTCCGTCCGTCCTTCCGTCCGTCCTTCCGTCCGTCCTTCCGTCCGTCCTTCCGTCCGTCCTTCCGTCCTTCCGTCCGTCCTTCCGTCCGTCCTTCCGTCCGTCCTTCCGTCCGTCCTTCCGTCCGTCCTTCCGTCCGTCCTTCCGTCCGTCCTTCCGTCCGTCCTTCCGTCCGTCCGTCCTTCCGTCCGTCCTTCCGTCCGTCCTTCCGTCCGTCCGTCCTTCCGTCCGTCCTTCCGTCCGTCCTTCCGTCCGTCCTTCCGTCCGTCCTTCCGTCCGTCCTTCCGTCCGTCCTTCCGTCCGTCCTTCCGTCCGTCCTTCCGTCCGTCCTTCCGTCCGTCCTTCCGTCCGTCCTTCCGTCCGTCCTTCCGTCCGTCCTTCCGTCCGTCCTTCCGTCCGTCCTTCCGTCCGTCCGTCCGTCCTTCCGTCCGTCCGTCCTTCCGTCCGTCCGTCCTTCCGTCCGTCCGTCCTTCCGTCCGTCCGTCCTTCCGTCCGTCCGTCCTTCCGTCCGTCCGTCCTTCCGTCCGTCCGTCCTTCCGTCCGTCCGTCCTTCCGTCCGTCCGTCCTTCCGTCCGTCCGTCCTTCCGTCCGTCCGTCCTTCCGTCCGTCCGTCCTTCCGTCCGTCCGTCCTTCCGTCCGTCCGTCCTTCCGTCCGTCCGTCCTTCCGTCCGTCCGTCCTTCCGTCCGTCCGTCCTTCCGTCCGTCCGTCCTTCCGTCCGTCCGTCCTTCCGTCCGTCCGTCCTTCCGTCCGTCCGTCCTTCCGTCCGTCCGTCCTTCCGTCCGTCCGTCCTTCCGTCCGTCCGTCCTTCCGTCCGTCCGTCCTTCCGTCCGTCCGTCCTTCCGTCCGTCCGTCCTTCCGTCCGTCCGTCCTTCCGTCCGTCCGTCCTTCCGTCCGTCCTTCCGTCCATCCTTCCGTCCGTCCTTCCGTCCGTCCTTCCGTCCGTCCTTCCGTCCGTCCTTCCGTCCGTCCTTCCGTCCGACCTTCCGTCCGTCCTTCCGTCCGTCCTTCCGTCCGTCCTTCCGTCCGTCCTTCCGTCCGTCCTTCCGTCCGTCCTTCCGTCCGTCCTTCCGTCCGTCCTTCCGTCCGTCCTTCCGTCCGTCCTTCCGTCCGTCCTTCCGTCCGTCCTTCCGTCCGTCCTTCCGTCCGTCCTTCCGTCCGTCCTTCCGTCCGTCCTTCCGTCCGTCCTTCCGTCCGTCCTTCCGTCCGTCCTTCCGTCCGTCCTTCCGTCCGTCCTTCCGTCCGTCCTTCCGTCCGTCCTTCCGTCCGTCCTTCCGTCCGTCCTTCCGTCCGTCCTTCCGTCCTTCCGTCCGTCCTTCCGTCCGTCCTTCCGTCCGTCCTTCCGTCCGTCCTTCCGTCCGTCCTTCCGTCCGTCCTTCCGTCCGTCCTTCCGTCCGTCCTTCCGTCCGTCCTTCCGTCCGTCCTTCCGTCCGTCCTTCCGTCCGTCCTTCCGTCCGTCCTTCCGTCCGTCCGTCCGTCCGTCCTTCCGTCCGTCCTTCCGTCCGTCCTTCCGTCCGTCCTTCCGTCCGTCCTTCCGTCCGTCCGTCCGTCCATCATCAAATTTTAAAACAGAAATGCAAACAAAACGGCTTCAAATATCGTTTGGTTATTTTTTTGGTAAGGGGATACATAACAATGACAACAGCAACAACAACAATGTCATCAACAAAATTTTTCTGGTGGGGCTACAGCTACCACTCAGCAAATAACTTGAATACGCACCACCTGTGGTGCTTTAGGGCATAACCAGAAAAAAATTCAAAGGCACATAGGCAAGCCACCGCGCTGGGCCATAGCCCCCAGAAAAACAAATTCGGAAGATATGAATATATGTTTTTGTTTTTTGTTGGTACAGTGGAAGAGGAAAGATGTAAGGTAGGGTGGTGTGGTGGTGACGTTGGGGGCTTGTTGCTCTGGTTAAATAACAGCAAGAAACACAACAACAACATCAATAACAAAAAGAACATGCAAAGCACACACAAAAGGCTAAGGTAAAATATATTCCATAAACATTTATTTTTGAATAAAAAAGAGACAACAAAAAATGGAAAAAATATCGAGTCATGATTTTTATTTTCTATAGCGCATTTGTTGTCTACCATTCCATTTCAACTCACCTCAGCTCGCAGCTCCTCATACCATAGTGTAGAAGATAAGGCATGGAGTCAAGCAGGCAGGCAAGCAGACAGACCGCTAGACAGTCAAGAAAGTGACAAACGGTCAATTTAAAGTGGCAAAATGACATGAGGTTCGTTCAATGCTGATAGCAGAGCAGAAGAGTGCTGGCTGCTGAAGCTCCTACTGATAGTGCGTGTGTGTGTGTGTGTGCGTTTATTTATATTTACCACATGGGAGGGGGAAATGGCGAAACTAAATACAAAACAATTTCCACATTGATTTCAAAAATAATCATAAGATCTTGTCAAAAAGTGTGAAACAAGATGGATGGTGGCAATTGAGATAATGACTATAATACTCAAAAGGATTAACCTGTAATAGCGCAATTACAACGACCTTCGACTTTGGAGGTACGTATATACGGAATGTTAAGTAGACACTAAGGCTAGTAGTTTAAATGGGTCAATATTGAACGACTTGTTATGAATTCCAGCTAAAACATCGATAACATTTGCCAGCGGTGACGCTGGCAATATCAGTGTGCTTTATTTCTAAACTGAACTTTGTTTTGGGGTATGCCATTTTGTGAAGGCTTTAAGTAGAAAGTCGCTTATCATAGACCTTAGAACTTAAGAGCGATAAATTCTGTGCATATGTTACCAAAAAAAAAAGGGGTAGATTTAGTACAATTTTTCGAAGGAAAGACTAGTCTCAGGAAAGGGAAAGGGTAGTTTTAATAAAATTTTCCAAGAAAAGGGTTGGTTTAATACGCTTTTCTAAGGGTAAGTAAGTTTAAGTACACTTTTTCAAAAGAAAGGTTAGTTCTAGTACCCTATTCCAAAAGAAAGGTTAGTTATATCACCCTTTTTCAAGAGAAAGGTAACCATTCTTAAGAGAAATTTAAATTAAGTACCCTTTTCCAAGTAAAAGGGTAAACTAAGCACCTGTTTCCAGGTAAAAGGGTAAACTAAGCACCTTTTTCCAAGGAAAAGGGTAAATTGGGTACCCTTTCCCAAGGAAAAGGGTAAATTAAATACCCTTTCCCATGGAAAAGGGTAAATGAAGTACCCTTTCCCAAGGAAAAGGGTAAATTAAGTACTCTTTTCCATGGAAAAGGGTAAATTAAGTACCTTTTCCCAAAAAAAAAGTAAATTAAGTACCCTTTCCCAAGGAAAAGGGTACATTAAGTACCCTATCCCAAGGGAAATTAAGGCAAATGATGAATTGTAGTACCCTTGAGTACGAAACTACCATGCGAGAGTGTAGTTTTAGAACCCCTTCTTAAGACAAAGGTTAATTTTAGAGCTCTTTCTCAAAGCAAATGGTAGTTTTAGTACCATTTTCCAAGGGAAAGGGTAGTTTCAGTTCCCGTTTCTAAAGGAAAGGATAGATTTAGAACCCTTTCCCATGGGAAGTATAGCTTTAGTAACATTTCCTAAGGGAAAGGTGGTTATAGTAACCTTTGGTGTCAGAGATTATAAAATGAGCGCAGAAGATCGAGGCGCTTGGAAAGCTATTCTACGTTCGGCTGGTGGATCAAATGTTTTGTCATTGCCAATTAAAGTAAAGTAAGTAATGTACCCTTTCCCAAGAGAGAGGGTAGTTGTAGTACCCTTTTCCAAGGAAAAGGGTACCTTTCCCAAGGAAAGGAAAAGGGTATTTTTCGTACCCTTTCCCAAGGAAAAGGGTAATTTTAGAACTCCTTCAGAAGAGAAAGGAAAGTTTTAGTACACTTTCCCAAGGGAAGGGAAGTTTTTATGCACTTTTCCAAGGGATGGGTGCTTCTAGTACCCTTTCCCAAGGAAGGGGTAGTTTTATTACCCTTTACCAAGAGAAGGTGTAGTTTTGGTACCCTTTACAACAGAAAGCGGTATTTTTCGTACACTTTCCCAAGGTAAAAGGTAGGTGTGGTACCCTTTCCCATGGAAAAGGGTAGTTTTAGTACCCTTTGCATAGGGAATGGGCAGTTTTCGTACTCTTTCCCAATTTAAGGATAGTTTTCATACCCTTTCTCAATGAGAGGGTAATTTACGTACCCTTTCCCAAGAAAAGGGTAGTTTTCGTACTCTTTTCCAAGGGAAAAAGTAGTTTTAGTAGTTTAAGTACCTTTTTCAACGGAAAGTGTAGTTTAAGTGACTTTTTCAGGGGAAAGGGTAGTTTTAGTAACTTTTTCTAGGGTAAAGGCAAATTTTAGTATCTTTTTTCAACGGGAAATGTGGTTTTCGTACCTTAGAGAAAATGTAGTTTTGTTATACTTTCCCAAAAAAATTCAAGTTTTCGTACACTTTGCCAAGAAAAATTGAAGTTTTCGTACCCTTTCCTACTTTTCGTACCTTTTGGCAAGAGAACTACCCCTTTCCAAGCGAAGGAGTAGTTTAAGTATCCTTTCCCAAAAGAACTACTCTTTCCCTAAGGGAAAGGTTAGTTTTAATACCCTTCCAAGGGTAGTTTTCGTACCATTTCCCAACATAAGGAATAGTTTTCTTACCCTTTCCCAAGGGACAGGTTAGTTTTAGTACTCTTTCTCAAGCGAAAGGGTAGTTTTAGTATCCTTTCCCAAGGGAAAGGATAGTTTTTGTATTCCTTCCCAATGGAAAGGGAAGTTTTAGTACCCTTTCCCAAGCGAAATGGTAGTTTTAGTATCCGTTTCCAAGGGAAAGGGTGGTTCTATTATTCTTTCCCGAGGGGAAGGGGTAGTTTTAGCACTGTTTTTAAAACGGAAAGGGTAGTTTTATTACATTTTTCTACGGAAAGTTTAGTTTTCGTTCCTTTTCCCTAGGGAAAGGATAGTTTTTGTACACTTTCCCAAGAAAAATTTAAGTTTTCGTTCCCTTTCCCGGGGGAAGTGGATGTTTGCCCCGGAGAAAGGGTAGATTTAGTATCCTTTCCCAAAGGAAAGGGTAATTTTAGTATTTTTTCTCAAGGAAAGGGGTGGTTTGATTACCCTTTCCCAAGGGAAGGAGTAGTTTTAGTACCCTTTCCCAAGAGAAGGGGTAGTTTTAGAACCCTTTCCCAAGGGAAGGGGTAGTGTTAGTACCTTCCCAAGGGAAGGAGTAGTTTTAGCACCCTGTAGCAAGAAAAGGGTATTTTTCGTACCCTTCCCCAAAGTAAGGTGTAGTTTTAGCACCCTTTCCCAAGGGAAGGGGTGGGTTTAGTACTCTTTCTAGAGGGAAAGGGTAGTTTTAGTATCCTTTCCCAAGAGAAGGGGTAGTTTTAGTATCCTTTCCCAAGAGAAGGGGTAGTTTTACTACCTTTCCTAGCTTTAAATTTCATTTCGAATTCACTAAACTCGCTGTTAAAATCTTTTTTTGAAATGTACCCTTATATGGGAGCTTCATCAATATATTGATCGATTCGTCCGTGGGTTGGAATATGCTTTTGCCATGCCGAAAAAATGTCACTTGCCCGATTTTGGAAAGTTGGAGTAAAAAATTTGGGTTCCAAATTTCAGCAAAGTCGGATAAAAAATACGGATTTTGTAAGCATAGCTTAGGTTGAAAAGAGGGTGTATATATTAATCCGCCCCATGCCACTATGCACATACACCTAAGCCAGTAATCGGCTTGTTGTGCGTTCTAAATACAAACAAAGATGTAACATCGAAAAAAAAATAAATAGGCAATTTTGTGCTACTTACACAATTCTTAATTGTTGTCCATGCCACTCCCCTAAATTGGTTCATGTCTGGTATAGTGTCCCCACCTAAGTGGCGGTATCTGTTAGACGCGAAAGCCGAGCAATGACAAATTAAATGCTCCAACATCTCATCATCTCCCTCTAATGCTCTACACATGCTATCACTACTTGCCGCACCGATTTTACATAAGTGAGCTTGTAGTCCTTATATGATTCTCGGTCTGATTATACTGATATCCATCTGGGCTCTGCCATTTCTTTAGTATGGTTGCCCCTCCCTGCCCATTCTGTCGACTCATTTTTTTAACACATTATCGATTAAAGAGAAATTTCAATTATTGCCAACTTACAACTGTTAAAAAGAACCAACCAAAAATATGTCATACATTTCCCAACTACGTATATGTGTATATACGCAATTCAAACAGAGCCCATCCCGAACGAATTGACCTAACAACACCAACAACAACAATAAAAAAAGAGGTCAATCAAAAAATGTCCCTATAGCCATGAAGAATGTAATAATGCATGTCCAGGTCGCCCTCTAGGCAAATAGCATTACAAAAACAAAGCTATAATGAATTTATAACAACTCATACACACACATGCACATGCAAATATACACCGTGTGTTGTATTTTATAGTGCTTTGGGGGAAAGAGAGTGAAAGAGAGAGAGAGTGGTAGGCAGACCAGAGGGTTATGGTGTTTCCCGTTTAATTTACACATTTTGAAAATTGACCAGCATAAATTGTCTACCAAATATATGGCAAGTATTAAATCTACATACTTTTAATTCTCCTACTTCCCCTTCTCGCCATTCTTCCTGTTGTTGCTACTGTTATCCTTACTTATTGGCATACATTTGCATTTAAGAGGGTTTGCTATTGTATTGCCCATTTCTTTTTTTTTTGTTGCTTTCCACTTTTCTCGTCTTCATTGCATATTGCAGCACAACCAGTGGCAATGGCTGCAAATTAAATGCATAACTGCCACACAGTTGACCACTAACAAATTACCATGAAGAAGCGAATGATTGGAGTATTTGCGACAATCTTGTGTCTTCGGTAAGCCACTAGAGTTCATTTTTAAGGTTATCATAAGAAAAACAAAATGTCCATGACTTTGTTGTTTGTTGCTGGGCAAGAGACAAAAGACCCTCATACGGGCAAAGGAAGGCTTTAACGGAAGGCTTAAGAAAATTGAAAGGAATAATGGCTTTAATGGGCTAGACAGATAACAGAATATGAAGCTTTAAATTGTTTTGTTTAATTCAGCCTAGATGAATAAGGTTGTTAACAGGAAACCATAGATTCAGACTGGCTGAATAAGGTTTTCTATGGGAAAACTTTAATTCATCCAGGCTGAATAAGGTTTTCTATAGGAAAACTTTAATTCAGCCTGACTGAATAAGGTTTTCTATGGGAAAACTTTTATTCAGCCTAGCTGAATAAGGTTTTCTATGGGAAAACTTTTATTCAGCCTGGCTGAATAAGGTTTTCTATATTGGAGCTATATCAGGTTGAATACGGTTTTCCATAGGAAAACTTTAATTCAGCCATGCTGAATAAGGTTTCCTATGGGAAAACTTTAATTCAGCCAGGCTGAATAAGGTTTTCAGTGGGAAAACTTTAATTCAGCCAGGCTGAATAAAGTTTTCTGTGAGAAAACTTTAATTCAGCCTGGCTGAATAATGTTTTCTATGGAAAAACTTTAACTCAGCCTGGCTGAATAAGGTTTTCTATGGGAAAACTTTTATTCAGCCTGGGTGAATAAGGTTTTCTATAGGAAAACTTTTATTCAGCCTGGCTGAATAAGGTTTTCTATATGGGAGCTATATCAGGTTGAATAAGGTTTTCTATGGGAAAACTTTAATTCAGCCTGGCTGAATAAGGTTTTCTATGGGAAAACTTTAATTCAGCCTGGCTGAATAAGGTTTTCTATGGGAAAACTTTAATTCAGCCTGGCTGAATAAGGTTTTCTATGGGAAAACTTTAATTCAGCCTGGCTGAATAAGGTTTTCTATGGGAAAACTTTAATTCAGCCTGGCTGAATAAGGTTTTCTATGGGAAAACTTTAATTCAGCCTGGCTGAATAAGGTTTTCTATGGGAAAACTTTAATTCAGCCTGGCTGAATAAGGTTTTCTATGGGAAAACTTTAATTCAGCCTGGCTGAATAAGGTTTTCTATGGGAAAACTTTAATTCAGCCTGGCTGAATAAGTTTTTCTATGGGAAAACTTTAATTCAGTCAGGCTGAATAAGGTTTTCTATGGGAAAACTTTAATTCAGTCAGGCTGAATAAGGTTTTCTATGGGAAAACTTTAATTCAGTCAGGCTGAATAAGATTTTCTATGGGAAAACTTTAATTCAGCCAGGCTGAATAAGGTTTTCTATGGGAAAACTTTAATTCAGTTTGGCTGAATAAGGTTTTCTTTGGGGAACACTTTAAATCAGCCTGGCTGAATAAGGTTTTCTATGGGAAAACTTTAATTCAGCCTGGCTGAATAAGGTTTCTATGGGAAAACTTTAATTCAGCCTGGCTGAATAAGGTTTTCTATGGGAAAACTTTAATTCAGCCTGGCTGAATAAGGTTATTTATAAGAAAACTTAAATTCGGCTTGGCTGAATAAGGTTTTCTGTGCGATAACTTTAATTCAGCCTGGCTGAATAAGGTTTTCTTTGTGGAAAACTTTGATTCAGCCTGGCTGAATAAGGGTTTCTTAATTCAGCTGGCTGGATAAAGTTTTCTATGGATAAACTTTTATTCAGCTTAGCTGATTTCTAAAGAAAGAAGTAAAAACGTGGTATGTTCGATCGGGCCGAATTTTGGGCACCTACAACCTAGAATTCCGTCAAAAATTTGCCTTTATTAACTTACTTCGTTCGGCAATTGCTTGCGGCTGCTATCGTCTCAAGCTGTCATATCGGGGAATCGTTATTTAAGGAGCCTATATCAGTATTTAGACCACCATGGACGTCATATCAGAAGTCTGTGTGTCAAATGAGTGCAAATTGAGTCTTCAAGGAGCTTAAGATGTCAAATCAGAGGATCGGTTTGTATGGTTGCTATATCAATTTTTAGTTATATTCCGATCATATTGTACACTGATGTGGGAAGCCAGAACGGAAGTCCGGAACGGAACGGTCTTAAGGGTCTCAAGAAGTCAAAACTGGGGATCGGTTTATATGGGGACTATAGCCAAATCTGAGCCCCGATGGCACATTTGCAAAATTTAAAGCGCAAATCTTTATTCGTTCGAACGCTATTGTGATTTCGACAGACGGAAAGACAGACATGACTAGATCGACTCAGAATGTCAATACGATCAAAAATTTAAATTTTCTATGGGGTCTCAGGTCAATATTTCGAGGCGTTACAAACGGAATGACTAGATTAGTATAACCTCAGCTTATAGTGCTGAGTATAAAAAATACCACGTTTAAAATTTTAAAAATTTAAAATTTAAAAATTAACAAAACACGTCTTGCAACATTTCAGCCCAATTTGTGCCCTCTGGAGGCTCAAGAAGTCATGACCCGAGATCGGTTTACATGGCTGCTATATCAGGTTGTGAACCGATTTAGACCATACTTGGCTTAGTTATTGTAGGCCCAAATAAAATACCTTATGCAAAATTTCGGCTAAATCGGATAAGAATTGTGCCCTCTAGAGACTGAATAAGTTAAGATCCGAGATCGGTTTATATGGCAGCTATATCAGGTTATGAACCGATTTGGACCATACTTGGCACATTTCGGCCAAATCGGATAAGATTTGTGCCCTCCAGAGGCTCAAGAAGTAAAGATCCGAGATCGGTTTATAGGGCAGCTATATAGGTTATAAATCGACTTGGACCATACTTGGCACAGTTATTGTAAGTCCAAATAAAACACCTCATGTCAAATTTCAGCCAAATGGGATAAGAATTACGCCCTCTATATGCTCAAGAAGTCATGATCCGAGATCGGTTTATATGGCAGCTATATCAGGTTATGACTCGATTTGGACCATACTTGGCACAGGTATTGCAAGTCAAAGCAAAACACCTCATGCAATATTTCAGCCAAATCGGATAAGAATTTTGCCCTCTCAAGGCTCACGAAGTCAAGATCCGAAATGGGCTTATATGGCAGCTATATCAAAACATGGATATGGCCCATTTACAATTGCAACCGACCTTTACTAATAAGAAGTAGTTGCGCAAAATTTCAAGCACCTAGCATTACTGCTGCGAAAGTGAGATTGCTTTTGGCATACGGATGGACATGGAGATACGGATGGACATGGCTCAATGGACTTGGTATGTCAAGAGGATCAGTAATATATATACTTTGTTGGGTCTCAGATCAATGTTTCGATGTATTACAAACGGACGAAATTAGTATACCCCCATCTTATAGTGGAGGGTATAAAAACCATCTCCCCCCCCCCATGAACACGGATAGGGATTTACTTTGTAACTAGCCCTTTAGCTGATGAATTTCGCAATAGCAGCCGCAGCGGCAGCAAAAAGGTGCTTCTGACAATTTTCACAACCAAGAGCCTTGTTTGAATTCATAATTAGTTGCTTTCTAACAGAAAAAAGCAACACAAAATTGTGTTGCGCGGTAGCTTTTGTCGTCGCTATTGTAGATGTTGCTATTGTTGTTGTATTCGTCTTTTGCCCATTACATTTTCGCTTTGGCCACGTAATTTTGTTGTTACTTTTTTCTTTTCTTCTTTTTTAGATAAAAATCACTGAATTTGTTGTACAATTGTAACGCGCTTTGCAGGGCACAGAATGCACTCAGCCGCTGCCAATGGTAGATGTTGTTATTGTTGCAATAGTTGTTGTACGTTCGTAGAAAAAGAAAGGAGAGAATAAAAAACAAACGAATTGCCAAACACTAAAAAAATAATGGCAAAATTTCGTGACGTCGAATTTTGTTCACATCTCTGATGATTCTCTTCTTACTTGTTTTCCTTGTTTTGCAATGCTTATTGCTTACACTCTTTGTCAATCGTCCTAAGGACAGGTATGGGAAATTTGCTGCTTTGGTACTTTTTTGTGAGAATGTTATGAAACCATAAAACCAATTTTTCTTAAGTAGGAAGTTTACAATCTAGTTTTTCATGAGAGGCCAATTTTTTTGGGAAATTTCAACAAAATTTTCTGTAATTAAATAAAAATTTCTTCAAAGTTTTCTAAGGGAAATTGTGATAAAATTGTGCTCTTTGAGTAGAGTAGCCTAAAGACATCAGAATGTCTTTTCTGAGCGTTGCGTTGACAAATTCAACTCTGCAAACAAATGCCAAAAAACATAGCGCAAATTTAAAAAATCTTTAAGTTTGACGACAAAAAACTCGATTTCAGTCGTCAACGATCCACAATGCACTCTGTTTTGGCATTAAGGCTTCTACAAGCGTTCTTCACATCCAGCGTGGTTGCATAGAAGCATTTAGTAACTCGATCACAGGGCTCCGTAAGGGTTTACCGTCCAAAAGCAAAAGCCGGGTTGTTTCACTGAGAGTCAGCCTTCCTCAATGATGGCTTCTTGGAGACAATCAAACAGTCTTTCTAGTTTTTTTATACCCTACACAACTACTGTGGTACAGGGTATTATAACTAAGTGAATATGTTTGTAACACCCACAAGGAAGAGAGATAGTCCCATTGATAGGTACACCGATCGACTCAGAATCACTTTCTGATTTGATTTAGCTATGTCCGTCCGTCTGTCTGTCTGTCTGTCCGTCTGTCCATGTTAATTTGTGTACAAACTACAAGTCGCAGTTTTCATCCGGTCGTCTTCAAATGTGGTACAGGCATGTTTTTCGGCCTAGAGACGAAGCCTATTGAAATTGGAAAAAATCGTTTCAGCTTCCGTAAATATGTTCGTCCGATTTGCAGTAATAATGCAATAAAATGGCCATTTGTTAACCGATTCTTTCGAAATTTGGCATGAAGGATTTTCTCTTGACTCTTAACAATACTTGTGGATTTCATAGAAATCGTAGCAGATTTAGATATAGCTGCTATATATGTATATCGCCCGATTTTAACTTCTAGAGTCACAGCAAGCGCATTTATTGACCAATTTTGACAAAATTTTACACAACGCTTTTCTCGACGACTACCACAATATCTGACAAGTTTGCTCGAAATCGGCTCAGAATTAGATATAGCTCCAATATATATGTTCGTCCGACTTTTGCCCTACCATACTGGGTTTTTTATTGAAACATGATGACAGACAGTCCTAAATCAACTAAAATTGTGAGACCGTTTATACTCTGCCATATTATATTTTCTTTCTTATCCATTTCATAGTGGAGATTTAATTTTCCTTAAAGGCCAACTTTAAAATTTTTTAGCTATCTAAGTTTTTCGAAATTTGCCATTTTCGGCTAAATTTGTAGTTTCTGTTTGTCATCCCTGTCAAATGCAAAGACCTTACTACCCTATCCACCGATCTCCCCTCTCTCATTCAGCTGCCAAACTTGGCGCGCTCTCCACTATCATCGCACTATGAACCACAACCAATGAACATTTTCGTCGTGTAAGCTACGAGTATGTGTTTGTATGTTGTTGCTGTTATGTGGTTTATATTGTTGTGGGGCTCATTCGTTCGTTCACTCGTTCGTTTTTGTTTTTTTTACTTTACCCCCCTTTGGCTCCAAAGCCTATTTTATTGCGCTGCAACAACCACAACAACACTAGCAAGCAAAATATTCACATAAGAGCAATTTGCCGGCGGCAATTCAACTTAAAATGCTGCACTTGTTTTGTAATGAAAAGGCATGACGACAACAAAAATGAAACGAAACGAAAATGAAATAGGAAATCCACAAACATATCAAACACGAAGTGTGTGGAGAGAGAAAGTAAAGGCAAACAGCAAATGAAGGCAACAGAAAAATGCAGGATTATTAAAATTGAATTTTTTTCACTCCCCTTTTGTCAACCGAAAGTAAGAATTGCAAGTCGAAAAGGGGGCAAGACAATCAAAAGATTGCAAAAGTGGACACTTAACATCCACTTGGAGAATTCCCATAAAAAAATTGTGCTTAAAACGAAAAAGGAGCAGAAGTCACGGCAGCAGCAGCAACACTGAAATTAAATGAAGATGATGATAATGTTTATGCCGATGTGAATACAAACGATGGGAGCGATAATTGCTCAGCAGACAGAAGGATGCTCAATGCGAAGTATCCTTATGTTGAAATGTTGGGAAAAACTAAACAGTAGCAGAGCAACAGCTTAACTAGAGAAATCGTAAAAAGTTTTTTTCTATAAGCTTCAAAATGGGATGGAGGGGTAACTGAATTTATCATTTAGTTTGCAACACCTTGAAATATGGCACTAAGACCGTTTAAAACTAATATATTGCCTAGATTGCCATGGAACTCTTTGTTGATACACCAATATCCATGGGTCTGTTTGCCGAAAACCCTTTATCTTCGAACGAGTGAGATAAAGCGTTACAAATTTTGGCAAAAATCCATCTTCTTGTTGCAGGTCAGTTGGAATTGTAAATGGTCCAAATCGGCCCATGTTAAGATAATAGGTGTGTTCGTGTACTCGAAATTTGTGGAAATTTGCAAAAATTGTTACTGGATGTTGTTCGCGTACTTTATTTGCCACCAGAAGAGAGCGGGAGAGTGCGTGAGAGCAAATTTCTGAGAGTTTGATAATTAAGAGCAGTGTTGCCGTATTGGTCCTTTTCTACCAATTTTGGTAGGGTTTACTTTCAACTTTAAGGGTTTGATCGGATGGACGGCCCATTTCGATCTTCTTGTTGCAGGTCAGTTGGAATTGTAAATGGTCCAAATCGGCCCATATTAGGATAATAGGTGTGTTCGTGTACTCGCAAATTTTTGCAAATTTGCAAAAATTGTTACTGGATGTTGTTCGCGTACTTTATTTGCCACCAAAAGAGAGCGGGAGAGTGCGTGAGAGCAAATTTCTGAGAGTCCTTTTCTACCAATTTTGGTAGGGATTACTTTCAACTTTAAGGGTTTGGTCGGATGGACGGCCCATTTCGATTTTGCAAGATTTTTAGCGAAATTGAATTTTTACAGCCACCATCATAGAATAGGGACATCGAAATAACCATTTTCGCAACTAAAAAATTTATGTTCTTTATCGTCGTAAAAAATCTAAGACGATTTATTGATGTCCGTGTGTCTGTCCATCCGTCTGTATGCCTATGTGTCCATCTGTTGCATTCACGCAGCAGCCTTCAAGAATTGAGATATTGATATTGAGCTGAAATTTGAGACAGGTCCATATTGTTTCCTTACATATGAGCCAAATTGGATTATATTTGGATACTAGCTGGATAGAGCCCACTCCACTTTTACTCCCTTATTTTATCTGATCTCTATAATGGCACGATCAGGAAAAAAGTCCTGTTTGGTTGTGCTAGTACCGCCTTCAGATTTTTCGTCCCAATGTGGATATCATATTGGTGCTTTACTGCCAGATTTCTTTTATTTCAGACTTATATTGCTCTGGTCGAAAAAAATGTCCGGTATGGGGGTGAGGTGTACACCCATGTATCAGATTCTAGTCTCAAATTTCTTTCATTTGAGCCTAATATTGTCATTATTGGTTTAAATTTCCATATGGCGGGCTTTGAGGGTAGAGCGGCCGCCCTAGACATCCCACCATAAATAAGTATACCAAATTTCTGTTTTTGAGTTATTGTAAACAAACTAAATTTTGCGTAAATCGCTCCATACATCTCCGAGATCTGGCGTTTTTGAAAAAAAGGGTAAAAGGAGGGTCCGCCCATTAAAGTTTGGGGTAGACAAACTCTTTGCCCCAAAAGTGGATATCAGATTCATACTCTACTCCCAAAAACCACATTTGAGCTACATTTTCCTATAGTCGGTACATATGTGTGGTGCAGGGGGAGTTTATGAGATGAGTCGTTCCTGAAACACTTGGCCATAAAACAGATATCAGATTTAAGCCCCTTTTTGTCATAATCCACATGTTGCGGTTGAGGTGTATATAGGGTGGGGCGGCCGGCAACTCACGCACTTAGCCCTGAAAAAATATCAGCATCGTGCTCCACTGTTAAATTCCTTTTATTTAAGCCAAAATTGCAATTGGTTAAGGAGGAGTTTATGGGATGAGACTACCCCCAAACACTTGGTCTCAAAATTGGATATCAAATTCGTTTTCTACTATCAAATACCTATTATTTGAGCCCCTTATGGCCATAGTACGCAAACATGGCCGGTTTGAAGGGAGTTTATAAGGGGGTCCCTGAAATAATATCAGCATCGTGCTAGAGCAAGATTTTGTTTGAGCCCCTTAATGTCAAGAATTTTGAAGGTGGCGATCAAGATGTTCAGATCCAATCTCATTAATTTTTTCCGTATTGGTTATCCACATTCAAAATCATATTTTAAAACGACCACTTGGGATAGCACAAATTTTATAGATCCGCAGGTTCTCTTGTGTCTACCCAATTTGAGGGTAAAAGTGTACTCTACTGCCAAAGACCTTTTATTGCTGTCCTATTCTAGCCATGCACTGTCATGGATAGAATAGGACAGCAATGAAAGGTCTTTGGTAGTAGAGTATACTTTTTATTGACAGGTGAGGGTCGGTCCCCCCGACGCTAAGACCCAAAAGACAATTTTTTTTGAGTCCTTTATTGTTGCAATCCACATGTCCTGCTGAACGGCAGAACGAAACGCTGATACTTGAACTCTTATATCAACATTAGATTCAAACTCCACTGTAATAGACCTTTTGTTTAAATCCCATACTATACCGATCGAACTGCACGTCTTATTGAAGCGAATTAGGTGGGTGAGCCGGTCCTAGGCTCTGTCCCAAATGTGTATATTCAGATTTGTAGTCAACTCTCAAAGACCTTTCATTCTATACCCATTTTGTGACGTTGGACAATCAACGCCCGTTTTGGGCGTTTTTGGGGTTGGAGAGACCCCGTGAACACCTTGAACCAAATTCTTATAACGGACCAGTAATTTGATACCCATATTATCCCAATCGGTAAATATGTCCCATTGAGGGGTTTTTGATGGGTGGGTGCGCCTCAGATACCAAGGAATACATTTTTGTATCAGCTTTTCACTTTTTACTTTTAAATACCTTTCATTTGATATCCATATTGTCCCAATCGGTAACCATGTCCTGCTGGGGGGTTTTGAAAGGTGGGGAGGCCCCTCAGACACCAAGGAATACATTTTTTTGCCAGATTTGTTCTCTACTTTTAGATACCTTTCATTTGATACCCATATTGCCCAAAGCGTTAAAAGTGTCCTATTGGGTGGTGTTTTTGGGGGTGGGGAACCCCCCCGATACTAAGGTTGACATTTTTATGCCTAGTTCGTACTCTACTTTTCAATACCTTTTATTTGATACCCATATTGTCCCAGTCGTTAAACATGTCCGATCGGGCGGTTTTGAGATGGGGCGTGCCCCCCCAGGTTAGTTGACCCCAAAATTGTATACCAATTTCGTGTTTTTGGCGCGAACCATGAGGTGGCTTACAAAATTTCGCTTAAATCGATGCACGCATCTCCCAGATCTGGCGTTTTTGAAAATTGGGGTAAGGGGGAGGGTCTATACTTAACCGGATCCAAAGGATGATTTTTTTTGGGCATCACAGCCGCGCTGAGGACAACACCACCTGACGCACTGAATTTAATGCTACAATACATCCAATGCCTCTGAACATTGTGGGTAGACAAATTGCTGCGACCACTGCCGTGAGCTTTTTCATTGGTCATGTGGCGGCTACGGACACTGTGTTATCCTTGATACGATGTCCGATGTTTCAGGCAGTGTGGATTACATCCTACCTGAGCAGCTTTTTGATAAAAAGTACTGTACCACTATTCCTGATAGAACCGATTGAAACTACGATATGTCAGGTAACAGAAGTTACCTAGATTTCGATACGGATGCTTCCAAACTAGACAACCAGTTGGGCTTGGGGGTGTACTCTAAAGATCTAGAACTGGTCAAAATGTTAGGCGACTGCAGTGTTTATCAAGCGGAGATCCTTGAAATTAAGGAAGTGGTGGAATGGCGACGATTGCCATAAATGACTTCTCAGGCATTTATTAAATCCTTGGAGAACATATTTCTGAACACAAAAACCTCCCTCGACTGTCGCAGATCTCTCAGCGAGATGGCTGAACAGTTCAAAATTCACCTGTTCTGAGTGCCGGGCCTCAGGGATATCGCAGAGAATTGTAAAGCGGACAAGCTTGCGAGACTAGGAACTGCCCTACACATTCCAAGGGATCTGGAATCAGTGGGTATGCCCCTAGCAACATGCAAGCCAAGTTTTCAGGACCAGGCCCGAAGGACAACGAATGATAGATGGTTACAAAGTGGGGGCTGTGAGCATTCCAAAACTATGTGGCCTAATCTAGACTTGAAGAGGTCTACCGTTTTGCTGTCACTGGCTAAAACAGACGTTTCAGTCATTGTGTCCGTCATGACAGGTCACTGTCTAATCGGAAAACATGCTGACAGACTGAAATGTTTTCAGTAACGACTTTTGCAGAAGCTGTGAGGATATCGAAGAAGAAGAGACCTTCTTTGTGTGTGTCCTGCACTGGCAGTCAGAAGGAGTTCCACTTTAGGTTTTCATTTCTTTGAGTATTAGTCTGATTTGGCGGATTTGAACATTCGCAAGTTGTTGGGCTTTTTAAAGCGATCTGGATGGTTCAACGGTAGGAACTAGAAGGCATTTTCCTTCTTCGGTACCTGTGGTATCACAATGGACGAAAACGTTTAGGTGAGTCTGATGGCAGATGGCCACTTAAACTTAACCAAACCTAACCTAGCACCTGTGTGAGCATTTTAATGTTTGGATATCTCCGCATATTCCAAAGCTAATGCCTGGTTAGGAGGACTTGTTAACCACCATCATGGACGGCTTTAAGAAACAAATAACCCTTGCCATGCCCAAGGTTTTTTTAAGAAAATTTCGAGGTTTAGGTTTCCGATCAGTTAAAACAGACTTTTGTTTTTACATTTTTTTTGTGTAACATTTTAAAAATATTTATTTTAGTTTTAATTTGTTTTAATGCTACTGCTGTTATTTTTTGTTATCAATATTAAATACTAATTTGCCATTTTGCTTATGTGGCCCTTGTTGTCATTTCAGATAACACTGTACCAATTGGCATTGCAGTGGCCCGCAAACGGCCACAGGAAACAACAGCACCGCCACCACCTGGTCCTCCGCCTTCTTTAACGAGTTCCTCAACATTGCCTTTGTCGCAGCAACTTAATAAGGATATGAATTGTTTCGGTATACGAGTAGCTGATTTAGGTAAGTCCCAGTCAGAAACGAACAAACCAAACAACTAACCAACCAACCAACGAACCAACCACCCAACTCAGAAATAACCACTGCCTTCGAGCCAGTAAGTCATTCATGGCCCAGGCAGACACAAGTAACAATCAGGAGTTCCCCATGAAGTGGAAACAACTGCTGCCACCACGATCGTGGTGTGTGTTAACTTGTTTTCTTTTTTGTTTTTGTTGTTCCTTACTATCTTGACTTGTGAAGTTGTTTTTTTTTTGCCTTGCAACTTCCTTCTATGCTCCCATCGTCATCATCATCATCATAAACGAACGATCCACTCCTTTTTTGCCTCTACTGCTGCATGTACTGCCTTTAAATTTTTGTATGTCTTTCATTGCTTGTATTTGAGTGCTGTTGTTGTTTTTGTTTTTTTGGTTCCAAATGCAATGAAAAAAAAAACATTTTATTTTACTGATGTCATACATTTGGTGTAAGAAAAAAAAAACAAAGTTTAGTTTTTTGCCATTCCCGACTGTTTTTTTTATATCATTATCCTTCTGGGACATCTTCAGTGAGAGAAGTTTGTCTTAACGTCCCTATTGAATAATCGCGCCATCGCACTACACAAATAGCAAATTATTCTCAGAGCTTTTGATACAAAATTATATAATAATCTTTGGTCATAAACAAAATTTTGGCCAAAACAAAAAAAAAAAAAAAAAAAACAAGTAAAAACGCATTAAGTTTGGCTGTATCGAACTTTTGATACCCACCACCATGGGAGAATAAATGCGCCTTTAATGGTCTTTAGAGCCTAAAGCTGAAGATCGGTCTCTGTTGCAGCTATAACTAAATATGGCTCGATCTGGACCATATTCGGAACAGATGTTGGGAGTTTTGATACACCTCACTGTTTCAAATTTCAGCAAAGTCTGATAATAAATGCGTCTGTTTAAGGCTTAAGACCCTAAATCGGCAGATCGGCCTATATGGCAGCTATATCCAAATATGTTCCGATCTGCACGATTTTTGGTTCGGATATCGACGGGCCTAATAAAACTCACTATGCCAAATCAGATTCATCAAATTCAAATTCAGAGAAATCTGGTAATAAACGCGTCTTTTATAGGCTTAAGACCATAAATCGGCAGATCGGTATATATGGCAGCTATATCTAAAAATGGTCCGATCTGGACCATATTTGTGTTGGATGTCGGGAGTCTTAAAGCAGCTCACTGTTTCTAATTTCAGCAAAATCGGATAATAAATGCGCCCTTAATGGTCTTGAGACCCAAAAGCTGAAGATCGGTCTCTATGGTAGCTATATCATAATATAGCCCGATCTTGGTCCTATTCGGAACAGATGTTTGGAGTCTTGTTACAACTCACTGTACCAAATTTCAGCGAACTCGGATAATAAATGCGTCTGTTATAGGCCCAAGACCCAAAATCGATAGATCGGTCTATATGACAGCTATATCTAAATGTGTTGCGATCTGAACCATTTTTGGTTCTGATATCGGTGGCCCTAATAAAACTCGCTATGTCAAATTTCAGCGAAATCGGGTAATAAATGCAGCTGTTATAGGCTTAAGACCCTAAATCGCCAGACCAGCCTATATGGCAGCTATATGTACATATAATCCGATATACACCATATTCGGGTCGGACGTTGAGGCTCCTAGTGCAAATCACTGTTTCAAATTTCAGCAAAATCGGAGAATAAATGCGCCTTTAATGGTCTTGAGATCCAAAAGCTGAAGATCGATCTCTATGGTAGCTATATCTAAATATATCCCGATCTGGACCATATTCGGGACAGATGTTGGGAGTCTTGTTACAACTCACTGTTCCAAATTTCAGCAAATTCGGATTATAAATGGGCCTGTTATAGGCCTAAGACCGAAAATAGACAGATCGGTCTATACGGTAGCTACATTCAAATATGTTCCGATCTGAACCATTTTTGGTTCTGATATCGGCGGGCCTAATAAAACTCACTATGACAAATTTCAGCGAAATCGGGTAATAAATGCGCCTGTTATAGGCTTAAGACCCTAAATCACCAGATCAGTCTAAATGGCGGCTATAACTAAACATAGTCCGATGTGGCCCTTTTGATTAAGGTCCAAGTCGCATTTTTAGTGCGATTTTTATGAAATTTTGCATAAGTCACTTTTTTGGTCCAAGGACGAACGCTTTTGATTTGGGCAAAATCGGATCAGATTTAGATATAGCTACCATATATATATATATCAGCCGATATTATCTTTTATGGCTGTAGAAGCCACAGTTTTGGTCCGATCTTTACAAAATTTAGCACGAGATATTTTATTTGTCGTTTTTAAGCGTATGCAAAATTAAAACGGATCAGATTTAGATATAGCTCCCATATATATCTTTCAACCGATGTGACCTTTTAGGGCTGTAGGAGCCACAACTTTGGTCCGATCTTTAAAAAAAAACTAGCGCAAGATATTTATTTCACGTCCCAATATGTGTGCAACATTTCATCAAAATCGGATCAGATTAAGATATAGCTCCCATATATATGTTTCAGCCGATATGAACTTTTAAGGCTACAAAAGCCACAGTTTTGGTTCGATCTTGACAAAATTTAGCACGAGATGTTTTATTTGACGTCTTAACATGTGTGCAAAATTTCATCAAAATCGGATCAAATTTAGATATAGCTCCCATATATATCTTTCAGCCGATATGATCCTTTAAGGCTGTAGAAGCCACAGTTTTGGCCTGATCTTTACAAAATTTTGCATAAGATGTTTTATTTGATGTCGCAATATGTGTGTAAAATTTCATCAAAATTGGATCAGATTTAGATATAGCTTCCATATATATCTCTCAGCCGATATGATACCATGGTACCAAACTGTACGAATGGTTAATAGAACATTTAGCTACTTATCGTATATTTTTTAGTTCTACCTATATGACAAATTTCTTTAGCTCCATCTGAACAGAAATTACGAAGCGGTACCAAAACGTACGAATCTTTAATAGTTCATTTAGCCACCTATCATATTTTTCCTAGTTGTACCTGCATGCCAAATTTCAGACCTCTAGCTCAATCTGTACAGAAAGTACCAAAAGGTAGCAATTTTGGCACCAAAATGTATGAATTTTGTATGGATCATTCAATCATCCATCATTTATTTCTTAGTTGTACCTACAGGCCCAATTTCGGACCTCTAGCTCCATCTATAAAGAAGTACTAAATTGTAACAATTTTGGTACCAAAATGTATGAATTTTGAATGGATAATTCAATCATCCATCATCTATATCTTAGTTGTATTGTACTTCCATGACCAATTTGGATCTCTAGCTCCTTCTATAAAGAAAGTACTAAATAGTACCAATTTGGTACCAAAATGCTCGAATTGTGAAAACATCATTTAGTAGCCCATCATATATTGGTAAGTTATATCTACATGCCAAAGTTCGGAGCTCTAGCTACATCTGCACAGAAAGTACCATATGGTACCAATATTAGTACCATAATGTACGAATTGTAAATAGATCATAGTCACCCATCATATTTTTCCTAGTGTTACCTGCAATGCCAAATTTCAAACCTCTAGCTCCATCTGTAAAGAATGTACTAAATGGTACCAATATGTGGCGGCTATAGACACTGTACATTTGGTACCAATATGTACGAATTTTGTTTGAATAGATCATTTAGTCACCCATCATTTATCTCCTAGTTGTACCAAATTTCAGACCTCTAGCTCCATCTGTAAATAAAGTACCAAATTGTACCAACTGCGGTACTAAACGTACGTTTTATCCCGTTACCAGTACTATTTTTCCATTTTTTCTTTTCACCCTCATCTCTTTGCACCACATGTCTTTAAAGTCACATTTCAAAATTCTAACTCCATCCATACGCCCTGTACAAAGTTCACCCATTTCGTACCTTTTGTTAGTTTTTTTAAGTACCTAAATATACAAATTTCCAAAAACTCTTATAGTCATCCAATTCTTGTTGCAATAGTGTACGTAAGTTCTAAAATTCAAAGTTCTAGTACAATTTATATAGAAAGTACCAAATAGTACCAATTGTGGTACTAAACATACTATTTCTCCCACTTCCGGTATGATTTTCCAAAATTTTTTTATTAAGCCTTTTTTTTTCGGGACGATCTTGTAGCCAAGATCATAATTCTAGCTTTTTCCGTTCGCGCTCGGCAAATATGTACCATTTCGTACTTTTTAGTACCTAAACGTACGAATATCACCAAATCCAGCCTTATCCCGTGTCTATGACCCACGACCAGAAATCGAATTCTGTTATGATTTATATATAGCTTCCATGTGGTATGTTTTCACATTTGTGTACAAGTACCTGGTATACACAAAGGTTTAGGGTATTATATTGTCATCTCCACCCTGCTTTTATCTCTTATACTTGTTTTCTATTGTTTCTAAGTTTTCATATCACTTGGCTGATAAGAAAATCAAGTGGAATTTGATACATCTGAATCAGCAGGGTGGATTGCAGGCTATATGGCCTTAAAAAGCTATACGAAATACATTTAAAGGTAGGCAGTAGATTAGCATGTTAACGTGAAAGGGTGATTCATCATGCCTATTGTTGTCTTAATCTTCAGGAACTTTATTGCATTCCTCGTTGTTGTTTTTTATTGTGTTTATAAACAAAGACGACATCAAATAGATGACTTCTAAATTTATTAGATTTTCTAAAAGAGCAAAGTGAAATAAACTTTGGATGCGTAGTTTTTTCATTTCTATTGCTGTCACCTTTGCTGTTGGTTGTGCTAATCGAGTCATTACATTTGGAACACCTTGAAACATGAAAATAAGACACATTATGGGGTTACAGACCCTTGACATTTTGCACAGATTATTTGCATTGAATAGGTTATCACGTCCACAATAAGATCTGAACGATTAACACTGATCTGACGGCATTTAAGTTAAATTTTACAACTTTTCAATCGATTAATATTTGACATTATATCGATAACCGATAACCCACTGAGCATATTAACGTTCTTACGTTTGTTTTACTTTCAACATTCGCACACCTGTTTATTGTTAGCTGTCAATTATAACACAAGTTGCAGCAAGTGAATTGAAAAAATTTGGCGCCAAATTATTCAGTGCGAGGGTTTTGGCAATATTAAATCATTTGATTAATTATTTTATAGGCCTAGGTTTTTATTATTTATATGTTTGTGATAATCTATCCAATTTTGATTTTGGGCGGTTTTGTGCTTGGGACGGCTCCCTAGATACTTGGATCCAAAATTTAAAATCATATTCTTACTGCTGAATACCTTTCATTGGAGTCCTATATTATCTCGATCGGTCCACTTTTTATTTTGGGCGGTACTCTTGGGGCGAAACCCTCGGTACTTGGATCCAAATTTTTGACAACATATTCGTATTCTACTCCCAAATACATTTCATTGGAGTCCCATATTGTACCGATCGTTCCACTTTTAATTTTGGGCACTACTTTTGGGGCGGTTTTGGACCTGGGGCAACTTCCTAAATACTTGGATCCTGTTTAAAATATCATATTTATACTCTACTCCTGAATACCTTTCATTGGAGTCCTATATTATCCCGATCGGTCCACTTTTTATTTAAGGCGGTACTCTTGTGGCGAAGCCCTCGGTACTTGAATTACATTTTTAACACCATATTTGTATTATACTCCCGAAAACCTTTAACTTGAGTCCTATACTGTCCCAATTTGAAATTTGACAGTACTTTTGGGGTGGTTTTGGGCTTGGGAAGGCCCTTTAGGTACTTGGACCCAATTTTAAATAGCATATTCATTCTCTACCCTCGAATACATTTTATTTGAGTCCCATATTGTCCCGATCGGTCCACTTTTAATTTTAGGCACTACTTTTGGTTTTTGTACCTCCTTGGTACTAGCCCCCAATGCCTAATGCCATATTCGTATTTAACTCCAAAATACCTTTCATTTGAGTCCTATATTGTCCTAATCGGTAAATATGTGCTGCTGGGGGCTTTTGGGGGGTGAGGTGTGCCCCTCAGACACCAAGGAATACAATTTTATGTCAGATGTGTAATCTACTTTTAAATACCATTCATTTGATACCCATATTGCCCAAAGCGCTATAAGTGTCCCGTTGGGTGGTGATTTTGAGGGTGGGGGACCACCCCGACACTTAGGGTGCCATTTCTATACCAAGTTCGTACTGTACTCTTAAATACCTTTCATTTGATACCCATATTGTTCCAATCGGTAAACATGTCCGTTCGGGTGAGTTTTGGGATGGGGCGTCCCCCCAGGGTTTTTGACCCCAAAGTTTTATACCAATGTCGTGTTTTTAGGGTATCATCAGGTGTCAGACCAGATTTCGCTAATATCGGTGCACGCATTTCCAAGATCTGGCATTTTTGAAATTTGGAGTGAGGGGAAGGGTCCGCCCCCTTCGTATATCAAAAAATATAGTTCCCTATTTTCACCGGGGGCTCAAACTCTACCATCAGTGACAATTTCATGAATATCGGTTTAGCCGTTTTTGACAAACAAACAAAGCACAACAATTCCATTTTATACCCTCCACCATAAGATTGGGTTATACTAATTTAGTCATTCTGTTTGTAACTTCTCAAAAGACCCCATAAAGTATATATATTCTTGATCGTCATTACACTTTAAGTCGATCTAGCCATGTCCATCCGTTCGTTCGTCCGCATGTCTGTCGAAAGCACGCTAACTTTCGAAGAAGAAAAGCTAGCCGGAAGAAATTTTTGCACAAATACTTCTTAATAGTGTAGGTCGTTTGGGATTGTAAATGGGCCATATCAGTCCATGTTTTCATATCGCTGTCATTTAAACCAATCTGGGGTCTTATTTTGCATGAGGTGTTTTGTTATGATTTCTAACAACTGTGCTAAGTATGGTAGAAATTGGTCTATAATCTGATATAGCTGTCATATAAACCGATCAGGGATTTTGACTTCTTGAGCCTTTAGAGGGCACAATTATTATCCAATTTGCTGAAATTTTGTGCAACGGCTTCTCCCATGATCTTCAACACACGTTTCAAATATAGTTTGAATCGGTCTGTAGCCTGATACAGCTCCCGTATAAACCGATCTCGCTATTCTTGAGCCCCGAAAAGATCCAATTCTCATTCGAATTGGCTGAAATTTTACACAATGACTTCTATTATGGTCTCCAATGTTCAAATCAATCATGGTCCGAATCGGACCATAACTTGATATAGCTCCAATATTATAGTAATTCTTTTCTTTTATCCTTTGTTTGCCTAAAAAGAGATATCGGGAAAAGAACTCGACAAATGCGATCTATGGTGGTGGGTATATAAGATTCGGCCGACCGAACTTAGCACGCTTTTACTTGTTATATAATAGATAATGCACAACAAACCGATTACTAGTGTAGGTGTGGTATGGGTCGGATAGATATCGCAAAAGTTCAAAAATGTTTGTGGCAGCACTGAATGAAGCTCGTTTTTAAGCGTCAAAGTTGACAATTTTTTAACTTTTCCGCGTTGCTTTTGTATGCAGAGTTGTTAAATTTTGCAAAAATTTTAAATTTGCCGATAGTATCGTTAGGAAAAATATCAATCGATATTCAGACAAAAAATAAAATATCGATAGTGCCATGGATATTTTGCCAGCTGTAGTTTGACAGCTCGCATCGGAACCATTGCAACTGAATGTCTACAACAGGCAAGACGAATGCAATGGTATTGAACTATTTTGTATTGAGAATAGAATGTCATAGTTGTCAGTCCGTGATCGATTGCCATATTAAAATAATAATTTCCAATTTTTGGGCTTGACTTTTATTTCTGGTTCCTCATTAGATCTCCTCATCTATTAAATCGTCTATTTCTATGCTCTTCCTTTGTTTTAGAGAGGTTCCGGTTTATGTGGACCCTAACCTCTCCTAAGAACCAGAAATATGATTGTGATCACATTTGGCTCCGCTCTTCCACCCTACCTTTTACTATTCAGTAAAAAAAAAAAACAGTTGAAACTTTCTTTTGCCAAATGAATGCCGCATACGATCTTTTTCCTAACCACGCCTCTTTTTTTTGTCAGTGTCTGGCTAATAAATACGTTTCCATGCAAATGGGTCAAGTTTTATAGCCCCACAATACAAACACACGCATACACATTCATAATCACATTAACACCCATAACGTGACTTTAAACAATGTAAAGTAATTCCAATCAAATATTCCATCTTTCACCAAAAAGCACCATAGTAGATAGAAGTGGTGGGGGGAATAGACCCAAAGATTATCATTTCAATGAAGTAGCGAGCTCTAATCCATTGCCGCCACCATCACCCACAGAGTATGAGAGATAGTAAATAAGTGGTTTTGGGGTGATGTGATCATTGCTACCACTTGCTTGTTTGGTGGTGGCCCCCCTTTTTTTTCAGTTACCACAAACACTTTCTCAACAAACATTTGTTTGTTGGGTGGCAGCTGCTGTGCAGCTTATCTTCTGCTCTGCCCCTGGTGGTCTTAACCGCACTCATGAATATTCCATTTTAGCAAGCATTGAATTATTCTAAGTTAGCTGAAACGCATTCTCTTGTTGTTGTTGCTGCTGCTATTGCAGTCGGTGGGTTATTTTTTTCATTCATTGCCATTTTAATTCATTTAAAAGTTTGCAAAACCACCATCAACAACAACAACATATAGTATGGCTATGATTTCTTGGAATTGTTGTTGCTGCTGATTTAACATATGTGTGGTGTTGTTGTTGTTCATTGGAAGTTGTTGTGATCACCTTAGTTTACAGTTTGTGCAAATGCTCTCTCTCACTCTCTGTCTGATTTGCATTGGACTTGCTCTCTCTCTCTCTCTCTCTCTCTCTCTGTGTCTGATTTGCATTTGACTTTATTAATCTGCTAACATTTGAATATTTTCAAAGTTTCAATGGGTAATTTGCATTTGTTGTGTTAGTCGACGTTGCAGGGCCTTAGTGTCACACAAACAGTGTTTTATAACACGGAAATTTTTAAATACTTGAAGAGAGGAATACGAAAACTGGATTATTTGCATTAATAAAAGACTTTGTTAGTGCTTTACTTAAATAAATTTAATGCTTTTCTAACGAACATCAGATTAGGAAATAACATGGGGTTAAAAATGGCACAATTCTGCAGAATTTGCAGATGAATAATGAAGTTTATTCATTAACCAATCAGTTCACCGAAGTAATACAGAGGTCGCTGTTTACTCCTAGGTTTATTGCTAGAACATGCAGACTTAATCAGATCGTTTAGGGCTTTGTAAGTCACTTCAACAATATTTTAATATAATCCACGGTAACCCCTAATGTTACAGGCTTACTAGGTATTTAACCTAAAATAGATATCTCCCCAACAATTCTTCAAATTTTCTTTTCAAAAGCCCCACCCGCTCTTTTATACTACTGTAAGTATTTGCCTGCATGTGTTTGAATGTTTGGCTTTATTTATTTTCTTTCAAGAATTCTTGTTTTCTTTTTGTTGTTTTTAACATTAACAAAAAGGAAAAAAATAGAATATACAGCAAATAAAAAAGGCGCACCACATTGAGAAAACAAGTTTTGCTCTTAGTTTATTCGGTCTATTGTTTATGAACACACAACGAACGGCGTAGCACACCACAACACAGTCCACCAGATTAGAGCACTGCCATGGCACGCCACACCATACCACAGACAGCATTCAGCCGGCCGTCAGTTAGCCCGGCTCATTGAACGCGCCACCACTACTGCCACAATCGCAGTCGCCACTATCATCATCGCCTTCACCATAGTCATCGACAATGTTTGGCATTACCACCGACCAGCAGCTAAAGCGGCAACGTCAGTGAGGCATTCCAACAAACCGAGCCATTATTCCATGAACTAGGGGATTTCTTTGACTCCATTGTTGTTGTTACGTTTTTATTGTATTTTTGTTGTTGTGTGTGTGTGTGTGCTTTTTTTTCAAACAATTTTGTGGCTCTTTTTTTATTTATTTGTTAATTTCATGTATTTTTTCGCATTAGTTTTATGGCTAATTTTGTTATTTTCAATGTTTTTTTGTTCTTTTTTTTAATTAAGCACATTTATGTCTTGTTTTTTAATATTTGCAATACTTTAGAAATTTAGTGAGGTATTTTTTCTGAATAGCAATTAAAGTGAGAGGAGTTTTGTTTTTGAAGAAAAACTGGATTTTAATTTAGTATTATTCTTTTATTCTTTTATTATTTCTGGAATTTTTGTTAATATTTATTATTATTTTTTGTTAATATTTTTTATATATTTTTTTTGGTATTGTTATTTGTTGCTCTTTAGTTAATTGTTGGTATACTTGTCATTTGGGGTGAGGGCGACCCACCTGGGAATAAACCCCAAAAATTTTGTGTAAGCTTTGTATTCTACTTTCAAGTACCTTTCCTTTGAATCCCATATTCCGATTCCGATTGGGATAAATCGGTAAACATATAATTTTTGGGGGTGGGTCGGCTCGCCGACACTTGGAGTCAAATTGCTATATATCAAGTTCGTACTCTTCGATAGGTATACCGATCGGCTTAGAATCACTTACTGATTCGATTTGCCTATCTCCGTCTTTCGTCTGTCTGACTGTTCATGTATTCTTGTACAGGTTGTCCGATTATTATTAAATTTTGCAAAAGTCACTTTTTTGGTTTAAGGAAGAATGCTATTGATTTTGAAAAAATCCGTTCAGATTTATATATAGCTCCCATATATATCTTTCATCCGATATGCCCTTTTGAAGCTGTAAAAGCCAAAATCTCAGTCTGATATTTATCAAATTTGGCATAAAGTGTTTTTTATGACGTCCTAATGAGTGTGCAAACTTTCATCAAAATCGGTTCAAATTTAGATAAAGCTCCCATATATACCTTTCATCCGATGTGGCCTTTTCAGTCTTTAGTAACCACACTTTTGGTCCGATTTGCATGAAATGTTTCGTGTGACCTCTTAAAACGTGGTCAGATATAGATTAGCAACCATAGCTTCTATGTATATTATTCATCCGATTTGACTTATTAAGGCTGTTGAAGCGACATCTGTTCTTCTACAACAAAACTTCCTCTACAACGCCATATGCAGGATGTTATACGAACTACACCTTAACAGCAGTAGGTGGCAACGATACGTCATCTACTGGATCATTAATCTGTACGTCCGTCCATTTACCTTAATAAAAAGTAAAAAAACATAAATTCTAAAAACCAGAGTATTTGTTCTTTTTTTTAAGTTCTCCCACACTGGAACGAACTTAAACATGGTCCTTCGAACCGGATCGGTTACATTGGTGCGATATACGATACAGTGAGCAGTTTTTTGTGGATTGCGATCTGTTTTGTACTTGGAGAAAGTGCTTCAGGCTTCACGAGCCAATGGACATGACTTCACGAGCCATTACCTAACATTGTCATTGTCATGTTTCCTCACGTTATACTAGGCTTCACGAGCCAATGACGAAATGTTAGCTCTAAAGCCTAACTTGAAATAAATGTTATTTTCTCGGTCGTCGCATCACCATCCAACTTGTTGTTAATGAGCCAAAAGATGGCATTACACTCTTGCAAGGCGGGGTGTATTTTGAAGCGACATCTGTTCTTCAACAACAAAACCTACTCCACAACGCCATCTAAAGGATGTTATACGAACTACATCTTAACAGCAGTAGGTGACACCTTAATCAATTTGACAAAGGCGTTGATGAAGATACATGGCGTATCAGAAATCTTAATCCACCAAACCAAGTGTTTCGAATAATAACACACACAAGTCTAAATGTTTTGAATAATAACACACATTTGTTCAACTTTAATAAGTTCTTTGCTATGCTATTCTTTGAAATGAAAACATTGAATATGATCTCGGACTAGAAAATATTCGAAAAATCACGAAATAGTTTTAAAGATCAAACTATATAGTTTGATCTTTAAAACTATTTAAAATAAAATATACAAATTAAAACTATATATAGTTTTAATTTGTATATTTTTTGTTATTTTGTTTTTTTTTTTATTTAATTAGTTTTATATATTTTATTTTTTATATTTTTTTGTTTTGTTTTATTATATTTATTTTTTATTTTTAATTTTTATTTTTTTTATTATGTTTTGTTTTATTATGTTGTATTTTATTTTATTGTTTTATTTTTTATATCTTTCATATTTTTATACCCTTTACTATACGATGGGGGTATATTAATTTCGTCAATCCCTTTGTAACACATCGAAATATTGATCTGTGACCCAACATAGCCTCTAGAGTACGCAATTCTTATCCGATTTGGCTGAAATTTTACATGGTGTCTTTTGTTTTGATTTACAACAACTAGGCTAAGTATAGTCTAAATATGTTCATATCCTGGTATACCTCCCATAAAAACCAATCTCCCGATTATACTTCTTGAGCCTCTGTACGGTGCAATACTAAATCGATTTGGCGGAAATTTTATACAACGATTTCTTTTGTGACCTTCAACATACATGCCAAATATGATCTAAATCGGTTCATAACCTGATGTAGCTCCCATATAAACCGATCTCCTGATATTACTTCTTGACCCCTATGGGGCGCAATTCTTATCCGATTTGGCTTAAATTTTGCAGGATGACTTCTACTATGTTCTCCAACAGCCACACAAAGCATGGTCCGAATCGGTACATAACCTGATATAGCTCCAATAGCATGGTAATTTTAACCCATTATCCTTTATTTGCCTATTAAGAGATACCGGGCAAAGAACTTGACAAATGTGATCCAGTTAGGGGATATATAAGATTTGGTCCGGTCGAACACGTACGCTTTTATTTCTTTTTATCTTTTTATACCCACCCCCATAGGATGGGGGTGTACTAAACAAGTCATTCCGTTTGTAACACCTCGAAATATTTGTCTAAGACTCCATGAAGTATATATATTCTTGATCTTCTCGACGTTTTGAGTCGATCTAGCCATGTCCGTCCATCCGTTTGTCGAAATCACGATGGCGGTCAAAAGCTAGCCACTTGAAATTTTTCACAGATATTTAATATGGATGTAGGTCGTTGTGGATTGCAAATAGGCCATATCGGTTCAGGTTTAGATATAGCTCCCATATAAACCGATCTCCCGATTTGACTTCTTAAGCCCTTTGAAGCCGCAATTTTCGTCCGATTTTGCTTAAATTTTGCATGTAATGATCTGTTACAACAACTGTGGCAAGCACGGTACCAATCGGTCTATAATCTGATATAGCTCCCATAAAACCCAATTTGACTTCTTGAGTCCTAACAAGCAGCAATTTTTGCTGTCTTGTTTACCAGTTTTACTCATTTCTCAATTGTCTCATACAATGTTGTATTTTTAAACGATGAGTTCAGTTCTTGAAATACTTTATGATTGTTAGTGTGTCTTGAAAGCAGAAATGAATGGTCTTGCGCAGGCCTTTGTTTTCCATTAAGTCTATGAGGTTCATATTAAATAATGTGTCCACCAATACATTGTTCTTGGCTTGCAAACCAGATCTGAGTCTCTTTTTAATTTAGTGTATGTGATATTAAATGATGAATGATATTAAAATATCATTCATCTTACTCTGTAATCGTCTTTGGTCATCGCAACTGTCTTTCCGCCCTTATCCGCAATTAATATTAAAATATTGTCATTTTCTTTCAACATTTTTTTTCGTCTGAGATCAATTCTTTTCAAATGGTCATCTATCACGCATGTAAATTTAGCTCTCGCAATCTCTTGTTGTTTTTTACCCTCAATTGTCTGGATGTAGTCCTCTCCGTCCGCTATACATCTATGCACTGAGAATGTGTCACTGAGTACTCGTAGGTATGTTAGTATTGGTGCTGTTCACGAACCAATTAGTGTGGGTGTTTAATTTGTTTTTCTCTCCTATTTTCTCTTTTAATCTCTGTAGCTTCTCTATGTGTTTAACTTTGTTGTGGTGATCAAAGCCATTGAGTAGTATTTTCCACTCTGCCGGAGCTCTCGAAGATGGAGATGATTCCATCATGTAGTTTCTCTAATTTATTCTCTATCCTCTGTAGTTGCACTTTATATTCATGTTTGTTTATGTTTTTGTTGTATGAGAAGTTTTAAAATTATGTGATGAAAGTTTGTAATGTGTCTATTTAGTGTGCTCTGAATATTTGGGGGGTTTTGTTTTTATCTTTTTTTGTTTTTTTTATATTTTTTGTTTTTTTTTATATTTTTTGTTTTTTTTATATTTTTTATTTATTTTTTTTTAATTTTTGGTTTTTTTATATTTTTTTTATTTTTTTTTTTATATTTTTTTATTTATTTTAATTTAAATAATTTTTTTTAATTTAATTTTATTATCCTTTATTAATTAGTTTATTTGTTTTATTTATTTTTAATATTTTGTTTTTAATTATTTTTTCTTTTGCTATATTTTTCCTGCTTTGCAATTTGTCAATTTATTTTTTAAATTTCGAAAGGAATATAGTCTGGTTATTTTTTTACTTTTAAACGCAACCCTGTTCTAAAACTTCCTATTCCGCCCTACTTCCCTTCTCCATCTCGATTTCCATTTCATTCACATTTTCAATTTTTTTTGTTTGCTTACTCAAACACAAAAGAAAATAAATATTGCCGTCGGCAAACGTAACAATACATTCCAATGATATACATACATACGAAAAAAACAAGGCGAAATATTTCATCAATTTCCGAGTTTATGATAATTAATAGTTTTAACATTTGCATTTTAATTATGCTGTTGGTTGGTAAATGTTTAACAGATAGCGCCACTTTACGCATACGGGAA
Source organism: Stomoxys calcitrans (assembly GCF_963082655.1). Taxonomy (NCBI): domain Eukaryota; kingdom Metazoa; phylum Arthropoda; class Insecta; order Diptera; family Muscidae; genus Stomoxys; species Stomoxys calcitrans. The sequence goes on from NC_081553.1 coordinate 194,231,639, forward strand.
ACCAAACAGAAACCCAATCAACAAACCAAATTTTTTATGTTTTTGGCTATGGCTATGAGCCGACGGTATATCTCACAATACAATGGGTGAGCAACATGGGCTACAGCAAAAAAAAAAAATATTATGGTCTATCGAATTTCGGATATAAAATAGTTTTTTTAGTATAGCGTATAAAATCATCATATATTTTTTATTGTAATATATGCAAAGTTTAAATTTCGAATGAAAATTTGAATCTTTTTTTGTTGTTTTAGAAATTTGTACGTTTAGGCGGCTTTACTAATTGAATGTAGAATGAATTTGCAATGGCTCATAAGGTTGATTAAAATATGAGTAGATTGTTGGAAGTGATCTCTTTGATCTAGTTTTATTTGCCTTTTCAAGAAGGCTTTTGTAGTGTAGAAGCTGTTTATAAGATTTGAAAGAATTAACAGCAAAAGCACCGCAAAGGGGTCCTTTTCGTTCCATACGTAGTTAGAGAAGTGTGTTTAACGATGTACTTCACTTGTCATTCCAGAACGAATGAAAGCGCAATCGAGATATTTAAAAATATAGTTTACCAGGTGAGCCCGGCCTGCTCCACTGCGCCTTCATTTACACCACTCGGGAAATGTGTTTCTTACTCTAAAATTTTTACAACATTTTAATTAATCAAAATTTTTTCCAAAATTCTTTAGTCTATAGATATTTTTATTCCCTCCACCATAGGATGGGGGTAAATGGACCAAATCGGTCCATGGTCAGATATAGCTGCCATAAAACCGATCTTGGGTCTTGATTTCTTGAGCATCCAGAAGGCGCAATTCTTATCCGATTTGGCTGAAATATTGTACGTGCTGTTTTGGTATCACTTCCAACAATTGTGTTAAGTATGGTTAAATCGGTCCATTACCTGATATAAACCGATCTCGGATCTTGACTTCTTGAGGCACTAGAAGGCGCAATTCCTATCCGATTTAAATGAAATTGTGTATTAAGTATTTTGTTATGACATCCAACAATTGCGATAAATATGGTTCTAATCGGCACATAACCTGATATAGCTGCCAAAGAAACCGATCTGGGATCTTGACTTCTTGAGCCTCTAGAGGGCGCAATTCTTATCCAATATGATCTTAATCGATCTATAGCCTAATATAAACCTATCTCTCGATTAAGCTTTTTGAGCCCCTACAAGGCGCAATTCTTATTCGAATAGACTGAAATATTACCCAATGACTTCTGTAATGGTCTTCAACATTCAATTTATTGTATTTATGGTCCGAATCTCCAATATCATCACAATTCTTATCCATTATTCTTTGTTTGCCTAAAAAGAGATACCGCGCAAAGAACTCGACCAATGCGATACACGGTGGAGGGTATATAAGATTCAGCCCGGTCGATCTTAGCACTCTTTTACTTGTTTGTATTTATTCCTATTTTCATCTATTACCAAATATAGATACTTTAACTACCTTAAACACCTATTGTTAAGGGTGGGAAAGTCAAAAAATAATACCGCAAACAACCGCAACGAAATTCCTTTATTTCATTTTTATTTATTTTAAGAACCGATAGTTTGCCATAAGAAAGATAAATGCTACACAATCAATTTTGACGACTCAGCCCTCTCTCGGTTCGTGTTGGCGTCTCCATGCGGTTCATCCAATTGAAAACAGCCAATAGATGGCGCTGGCTTAAATATTATTATTATTATCTATAATTGACTATATGACTACCTATTAAATAGTCATCATTTAGTCTTTATACCCTACACCACCACGGTGGTATAGGGTACTATAAATTTGTGCATTTGTTTGCAACGCTAAGAAGGAGCTGAGCTAGACCCATTGATAAGTATACCAAACGACTCAGAATCATTTTTTGATTCGATTCAGCCAAGTCCGTCTGTCCGTCTGTAAGCCCATGTATTCTTGTAATCAAGGTACAGGTCGTATTTGTTGTCCAATCGTCACGAAATTTGGCACATGTAACTTTTTTGGCCCAAGGACGAACGCTATTGGTAAAAATCGGTTCAGATTTAGATATAGCTCCCATATATACGTATCGCCCAATTTGCACCTAAATATTTGCCACATATTGTTTTGTTGCTGCTCTTAACATATCTGCAAGATTCCATCAAAATCGGTTAAGATTTGGAGAAAACTCTCATATATATGTACCGCCCGATTTGAACTAAAATGGCCGTAGTGTCAATAATTTTAAACCGATCTGTTCGAAAAAAATTCAGATCAGAATTTATTAAATCACACTGTGTCCTGTTAGGCCATTATGATTGGTCGCCTGTTTTGGGGTGAGGTGGTCCGCTAGATATATGAGCTGAATAAATATATCAGATTCGGAGTCCACAACCCTATACAATTCATATTGTCATGATTGTTGTATACAGCCGCTTGGGGGAGGGCTTCTACAGGAGGGTTGTGCGTCACACCCCATCTGCCAATATTTATGTAAGATTTGTACTCTACTTTTAAATACATTTTTTTTGATACCCCCCCGACACTTAGGGTGACATTTTTATGCCAAGTTCGTATTTTACTCTTAAATACCTTTTATACCAATTTCGTGTTTTTGGGATACCATAAGGTGTCATACAACCCACCCACCTTCGATATCTGGTGCTTTTGAAAATGGTGGTAAGGGGGAAGGTCCACCCCTCGATTGGAATTGTCTAGGAAAAGAAGACGCCTTATCGATGAGCTAAAAATCATAGTCAAATTTTGGGGGTATGGTGGCCTACATTTATATGTGTCACTAAATTAATTAAATCACACAGTGTCCTGTTCGGCGATTATGATTAATCGATTGTTTTGGGCTGAGGTGGTCCGCTAGGTATATGAGCAGTATAAAGATATAAAATTCGCAGTCCATAACCTCTCAGTTGACCCCTATATTGTCATGATTGGCCGTTTAGTGGAGGACGTCTATAGGAGGGTTGTGCGCCACATCCCATCGGCCACTTAAGCACAAACTTGAATGAAACACTCCACTTAAAAAATATCTATCACTTGATCCCCCATTGCTTTAATGGGACAAGTGACCTGTTGGAGCCGATTAATGAGACAAATGACCTATTGGAGGCCATTTTAGGAGGTAAATCAACACCTAGATTCTTGGACACAAAGTTAAATGTCATATTCGTAACCAACTCCCAAATACCTTTCATTTGGGTCCTATATAGCTGTGATCGAGTAATATTCCCATTTGAGCGGCTTTTTGGGGGTGGGGCGACCCCCAACTACTTTGACCCAATTTTTATGTCATATTTACTACTCCCGAATACCTTTAATTTGAGTCCCATATTGATATCTACGTCCTATATGTCTGTTTGGGGGAGTTTTGGGGTTGGGGTGGCCCTTGGGGTCTGGAACCCAATTTTCAATACCATATTCTACTATCCAATACCTTTCCTTTTATAACCATATTGTGTCTATTGGTCCATGTTTGTTTTTGGGTGATGTTTTGGGAGTAACAAATTAGGTAGCCTATTGCTCCTTCCTGACCATATTCCTAATCTACTCCCGAATACCTTTCATTTGAGTCCCATATTGCCACAGTCGTCCAATAAGCCTATATTAGGAGGTTTTGGGGTCGGGCCGGCCCCCCAGTTACTTGGACCCAATTTTTAATATGAAATTCGTACTCTACTCCTGAATACCTTTCATTTGAGTCCCATATTATCCCGCTCGGTTCACTTTTATTTTTGTATCGTAATAAGGGGGAGGGTCCACCCCCCTTATCAAAAAAATGTATAGCCTATTGTTCTTTCCAGACCACTCCCTCAATCTGTGAAAATTTCAAGAAAATCGGTTCAGCCGTTTTTGAGCCTATAAGGAACAAACAATCATTCTACCCACAAATAAACAAACATACAAACAAATAAACAAACCAACAAACATACAAGCAAACAAACAAAAATTCATATGAATATATATATATATATATATATATATATATATATATATATATATATATATATATATATATATATATATATATATATATATATATATATATATATATATATATATAGATTATTTAATCTTTGAAGTGATAAAACTTTGAAGTGATTTAAAATTCAATAAAGAAGTTCTTAAATACCGTTATGACAATCCATACGCAGAGCATTACTGTTGTTCTCTTTCTCTCATTCTCTCTCTAACTCTTCGAATAATGCCATTTAGTCTTACTTACACGAGTCGTATTCAGTCTGCTGCCCTTTTTGTGTCGCTTGATCTGTCTTCATTAGGGATGAGTCGCAAGACTTGACTCGAATTGCCGGTTGCTTCGATTGGGTGAAACCTTCTGAATCAGTGAGTATACCAAAGATTTACCTATATCGCTGAGGAAGTGCAGTTTAAACGGTTTGTGTCCATGGATTTTGTGCTATGGATTTGATGTGAAAATGTCAGGTGACAAGATCATGGCATTGTTGCCGTGCCTTGATAGTCAAGACAAGTGGTATAACCAGATTTTTTTGTTGCACTTTCTGTAGAAGAAACCTTTTGAATCACATTCAAACTTATAGGAATATATTCGCCATTAAGCTTAGTATTGACTTCATTCGAAGCGAAAATGCCTATTTAATTATCGCAAAATCCAACGGACTCTATTCTTTGCCAAAACACAAACAAAAGTCAAACAACAACACGCAACGAAGACAACATCATTGAAACAGAGTTGATTGGTGCCTTATTTCGTGAGCATTTAATTACATAGGCAATAAATTGAAGCGAAATTGGTATTGGCGCAGCGACATGTCGCTAGTATTTTTGCTTATAGTACCACTTCTACGGAATGTCGCATTTTCTTTGTTACCACATTTTTATAATGCGTTTTGACAGTTGTTCGGGTGAAAAGTCGGAATCAGTACTAGGCTTTACATTCACTATTGGTAAGTAGGTGGCTTTATTAATCCTTTTGATAAATACGGCTTCCAGGGAAATCCCGGAAAAGGGTAGCTTGCCAGTGCTATACATTCTAGTAAGGTTCAATATGGTACCCCAATGAATAGAACAGGGAGGAATGCCTTCAGTGCCCAAATTCAAGCCATGCTTTTTTAGTTTTTATTTCTTAAACTTGCCAAAATTGCATTTTTCCCATGGCTACAGGCCTTAAAGAAATATGTAATAAAAAAAATTAAAAACGAATTGACAACATTTAAGAGGCAATTATCCAAAAACTCTAAGGCACTTAAAATTAACCAGCCGCCTCATTAATCGTCACATGAAAGCCATTAAACAAGCAAACTTCCAAAGTCGCAGCAAAAAATAACGAGTCTTTGATTCCATTTGCACCTTCCGAAAAAAGAAAAAAGTTTAACATTTAGACACACATACATGCATAAATATTCACTTACCTACATACATAACAATGGGTATGTACATACATAGTGGTTATATTTCGACAGATTCATAAAAATTTGTTTTACGACAGCAGCGGCTTATGGTATTTGCTTTAAATCTCAGTGATTTTGATTTTTTTTTTCTTTAGGTTTTTTTTTTGTTTTTGTAGCCGTTGGGATTTGGGATTTGTGTCCAGTTTTATTGGCATGTATAAATTTTTTGGGATTGTTTTTTTTTTGTTGGTGTTATTCATTTTCTTCATGTTGCTCATTTGGCTGTTAGCTTGCCTACATTTGAATTTTTGGTATTATAACCAACTTTGTATAAAAAAAACCTTACCAATGGTTGTGGGGTTTTTTTCTGTTTTTAGTAGGATTTCCCTGAAGATTAGCAGAACAACAACAACAAACAGATAGACGGCAATAAAATAATAAAAAAAGCATTCTATGTATTTTTCTAATTTAATTTAAAACTCAGTGGGATGATGCCGGCCCTAATCTGATTTTCAATGCCAATTCAAAATTCTAAGCTAAAATGTGTTTCTTGAGAACTTTTGTTGTGTTGTTTTAGTCATTGTTGTTGTTGTTTAACAAATTCCTTTCAAATTTCTTGTCAATAAACGCTGTTGAGTTTCCCTTGTCTCAATGTGTCATCAAAGAATGTGTTCTTCAATGCCTGGATATAAGGCAGAAACTTTGTAAAACATGACAAGCTAAAATTTAATCAGAAAATTTTTAAATCGAAACCTTAAAGAACTTGGTGAGAGAAGTAGCTTTTGTGCTGAAATTAACATAGAACATCTCCAGTGTCCTATGCCGTTCTCCCATCGCCTTAACGTCTTATAGTCGCATGAATATACAATGTGATGTCCGTTGGTCAAAACATGTATTCGAAGTGTCCAAGGGCTTTCTTAAGCGATGTCAGACGTCTACACTATGTACATCAGGACAAAGATGGAACATAACTCGCACATATGGGCCGGAGCTTTAAAATCTTCCCTGGGGCTGTTTGACCGTGTTCAGAGGCGGGCGTTGGTGTTGATTTGAGATGGTAAAGTAAACAAATCTGTGATTTCCCTTGAGCATCGTCTAAATGTGGATTGTGTGGCGATGTTCTATCGATTCTTCCACGGTGTGTGCTTCTTGGAAATTAGTCTTCTGCTTCCTGACTTGAGTCTGTATGTCAGAAATGCGAGACTTTCTAGAAGCCCTCACCGGTTTTTTGTGTATTGGGTACCGAAATTCCTACTTGGGTACCACAAGCCTCCCCTAAGATACCTATGGTAGGACCAATAATGTCGAAATGCTATATAGCAATTAGTAGCAACGCGTGATGGAGAAGAGTTATCGGTGGAAATGGAGAGAGTAGAAATTTCCGCAGAAAAATGGAAAGACATGAGTGTGAGTGATCTCAATTCGAAGTTTAAATGAAACCGATTGCTTCGGTGCAGTCACATCCTCCTGCTGGAAGTCCTTGAACGAATGATTCTTTGTAAATCGTTGTTGTTTTGTGTTGCAGTCACATATTTGAATGTGGAGGTAGCGATCCTCGTCAAGCTCTTATAGGGGAACAAACTCGTTCTGGTCCATAGGACCAATCGCCGCGCGAACGTTATGGCCTTTGTTTGTTTGAAGGCGCCAATAACTGGCCTTGTCATATAGACCGTAATAGGAACTCACTTTTTAGACAGGAGCCTAAGCCGCCAGTCCTCTCACCGAGACTCTTCACATGATATTGCTGAATAAACGCCGCTGCTTCATACGGAGTATGGAATGCTCCATACACTGCGCACATTCAACTATTCGCAATCTGTGGAATCTCAGCTGAGCTTCTCGTAATGACGATGACTACCATACAAACCGGGGCACAAAGCTACATCCTGTGCCCGTATCGGGTTCCGAAACTGGGATACTTTTGAAAAGCAGACGAGGTAGTACTTGGAGTGTTTAAGAGAAAAATTCTTTGTAAAATGTATGGACCAATCTGCGCTGATAGAGAATATTTGCATTGCATGATCCACGAGATGTATGTGCTAATCATGTCACAATGAGTGAAGGAGCTGCAGTTACAAAGTTTTCTTTGATTATAGACCTAATGGTAAACGTAGGGCGAATACCCATACTCCGACAGAAAGACCAAGTAAAGAAAAACGTCTCAAAGTTTGCTGTCAGAAGACCGAAGAAGACTCTTTTAATCGCCAGCTTAATCATAATACGGTCCTTCAGGTAAAAATCCTACCTATGAAGGAATGCCTCCACTGCTATAGTGCTAATTCAAGATCTTGGATTGCGAATGTGATGTCACGGAAAGTTAATTTGCTATTGGGCGATAACACCAAGGCCAGGTGAAATCAAAAACCATTCTGAATTGCATATCATTTGGCTTCTGGGCCACATAGAGGTAAGAGGGAACGAAAGGTCGGGCCAACTGGAAATAAGGACCAAAATCTTGCTGACGATTAACGTGCTGTTATCGTGGCAACTTCATCCCAATTAAGAAACCGACCGAGAGACGCATAAATGATGATTTGTCTGGGTCAAAGAGGCTGTCGGAAAAAACAAAAAAAATCTTATAAAAGATCTGAAATGCGACAACAAAGGAACATGTGGGGAAAACACAGGATTACACGGGCAACTTGGGGGTCACTGTTGCGTAGAGGTTAGCATGTCCGCATGACGCTGAATGCATGGGTTCAAATCTTGGCGAAAATGTCGGAAAAAATATTCAGCGGTGGTTAAACCCTCCTAATGCTGGCGATATTTGTAAGGTACCAAGCCATATAAAAACTTTTCCCCATAGAGAAGTCGCACTGCGGCACGCCGTTCAGACTCGGCTATGAAAAGAAGGCCCATTATCATTGAGCTGAAACCTGATAATGAAGGTTATAATCTTGTCCGCGATCATCTCGTCTAAGGGTCATAGACGACTGGCCTTCGTGAGGAGTTGTGCACTCTAAACGATTCGACTCAAAGAGTGTTCCGCGAATCGTCCATATAAGTTGCTAAAGAGTTAAGAGGATGATTAACAAAAAGAGTCTTTTGGAAAATTTATAAAATACTCTTCTAGAAGAGTAGCGAATTCCTCGCCCGGACGAGTTTGATACTCTGTTTTGGAATAGTTATTAAATATTGTTCTAAAAGAAATGCGAGTTATTTGCTTGGAAGATCTAAAAATGCATATTAAGAATAGTTGTTCACCTAAAACGTAACAACTACGAAAAAAACTTAAAAAGAAAATAGTATTATTCGTCATACTAAGCACCAATTGTCATATAAGCCAAGTGAGAATTCTGTTTGGTGTTGTGGAAGTTTTTCTCTTAAAACAAAACATCGAATAACATAATTCAAAACAAGTGCCAAACGCACCAGGAAGGAAAACAAAAACAATCGCAAAAAGTTAATTTCAACGATTTATTAACAAATATTCTGGACGATTATAACGCAGTGATTTGCGCAATTATCATCTCAGAGAGTTGCTTAAACTTCCGCAAAAAAGTTAACTTCAACGATTTATTAACAAATCTTCTGGACGATAATCGTATCGACGTAATAATTTGCGCAATAATCATCGCGAAGAGTTGCTTAAACTTATGCACACGCAATGAATTGTCCAATGATAACCTAAAACCGGGTTTTACAAGTCATACGGACGGAATCGTCGCGAAGGGTTTCTAAAACTTCCGCACACGCAATGGATTGCCCAATGATATCACAGAAGAGTGTTTCGCGACTCATACGGAAGACCAAATGCGAAAAAAATCTTTTAGAATATTGTTTTACTCATCGCGGGGACGAACGCTCTTCCAAAATTATGAAAAATGTTTGTAGGATTGGAGCGTGTCTGTGTGCAGGTCATGTATAGAGGGCGAATATGCGAATGTCCGGCTTTGGTGAGAGAAATACCTAAATTAACCTTGATTGATAACTGTACGTTTCTTTTTTCTTTTCATTTCTTTTTACTTCAATGTTTTCCTCACTTAATTTTTTAAAATGCCAATGGCAACAGTTTTAGTTTTTTCCCAGAATAACCTACGACTCAACATTGCCATTTGCCATACCATTCTTTAACTTGTTGCATTTCCCCAAGACCCTCGTAAGAGGAATCTAATCTATTCATTCCTTTTATTTTATTTGTCTAATAACTTGTTGCCATATAATTTTTCACATTCTCTTATGTTTTTAGTATAGTTTCCACCACTTTTCTTGGTCCTTTCTTTGGGTTTTTGTCTGTTTGTTTTGTTTGAGCCGCTTCCACATTCTATTTCAAAACAAAACAAAAATGTGATAAAGACAAATTTGTAGTTGTTGGTAGAAATATATAGCAGGCCAGACAGAAAGACAGCAGCAGCAGAAACTAAACAACACTAAAAAAAATATATGTGTGTGTGTGTATATATGAATGTATTTATATGTTTGAACGCATTGGGTTAGAAGTGAGGGTGTTAGGGATGCCGTGCACAATGCATTTTGTGTGTTTTAAAGGTTTCGAAGAAATTTTGATTTGAAATTGGGGGAAACTTAGAGTTGTTGTCTAGAGAATGTATTAAGGGTAGATAATATAGCACAAAAGACAATATTGCGCGTGGGTACATATGGTATAAGGTCAGTAGAACAAAACATCAAAAGGGTTAAGTGTTTTCAGGCCCTACTTTTTTTAAGTCTTTGTCCTTTGTCGAAAGCGAGAACATATTTTTATATATATATCAGAGATGGATGCATGAAAAATTTATATAGTAACCCTTGTTCCTTAGTGGAATGTTCATGGGCAAAATTTGCATTTGCCCCAAAACGTAAGTAGATTTTTAAATTTGAGCTCAAGTATCAAGGGGGAGTGTTCCATCCAAAACCCCTTTCGAGACGGTCAAATTTAAGGTATTCAAGAGCAAAATATGAATATGATATAAAAATTAGGGGTCAAGTGTCAAGGGACCAAATCCTCTTAAACCACCCCCTTCCCCCCAATTTGGGCATATAGGACGATCGTTACAATATGGGACTTAAACAAGTTAATGCGGCCGGGCCGTATCTTTGAACCCACCACCATGAATCCTGCTAAAAATTTATGCAAAATAAATTTAGTTGAAGAGCATAATTTTATTCTGCAAACCAAACTTCTGTCAAACTAGCAAAAATTATACGAGGATGATCGAGAGACCGGTTTATATGGGAGCTATACCAGGTTATAGACCGCTTTGGTTCGTACATGGCATAGTTATTGGAAATTATAACAGAATACTATGTGCAAAGTTTCAGCCAAATCGGACAAAAATTGCGGCTTCCTGGGGCTGAAGAAGTCAAATCGGGAGATTGGTTTATATGGGGGCTATATAAGGTCATAGACCGATTTGGACCGTACTTGGCACAGTTGTTGGAAGACATAACAGAACTTTATGTGCAAATTTTTTTTTGGCCAACTCGGACAAGGATAGGGGCATACTACTTTAGTCATTCCGTTTGTAACACATGGAAATATTGATCTTAGACCCAACAACGTATATATATTTTTGATCGCCTTGAAATTCTCAGCTGTTTTAGCCATGTCCTTCAGTCTGCCCGTCCCGTTAACTTTCGAAGGTATGAAGTTAGGTGCTTTTACACAAAAATTAGATTGAGATTGTAAATGGGTCAAATTGGTCCATGTTTTGATTATATTGTCGGTCGCTAAGAAGACCATTGGACTCTAAGTAAAACACAAGATGATGATTAACCATGCTCTCCATATCGTTGGGAAGCGCGAAGCATAACGATATTTGTCGGTAATTCACAGGGTTTTTGCCTCGTCCTTCTTGGGGATAGCCTGTACGTTCGCAATCCTCCAACGCGTCAGGAAAACACCCGCACGGTATGCAAGGCTGAAGAAATTGCGTAAAGGACAAGCGAGTGTCGAAGAACACTTGCATTGAACAAGTGATGATATGCCATCTGGGTTCGGGGATTTATTTACGTCGAGATCTGCAAGAATCAGAAACAGATCTGCAAGTAATCAGAAGCAGATCATCCCCTTCTTGTTAATATGGTAATAGAATAACCTAACATACAATCACCTTAATTTAAATATTGCTGAGTTTGTTGTTTGTCGTTAGTTAAGTGATTTAAGTTGCATACCCGTATACAATCGGATTTTGTAACCAAAGAACTTAACACAAGCCTTGATTTGCAAACGTATCATTCTGTGTGAAGTGCCCATGAAATACTTACTTGAAGGGTTACTGTTAGAGAAGCTTGCTCTCTCTCTCTCTCTTTCACACCCTCTCTAAACTTTCTACAAATAAAAATGTTTTGCCCTCTTTCATTGACATCCCTAGCTTGGTGTTACACAAACTCACACTTACCCACACATAAACACACACTTCGATGCTCGAATAAAGCAGCCATCTCACTGTATGTCAAATTGTTATAAAAGCCTAATGATAACACTCACGACCTAAAATAACATTTGGTGTTAAAATAAAATTTATTCACTTTACAAAGAGGTTGGGGTGGGTTTGGGGAGGTGTGTTATGCATTGGGAAACAGACGTCACAGCAGTAGTAGCAGAGTATAGTAGCAAGGAGAGGAGTGAAAAAAGTGAGTAATAATAATAACAACAGCAACAGAGTTTCATATAAACTGGACTGAAATTAGAATTGCAAACTTTGTTATTTTGGTTTTAGTTAATAAAGCAGCAGCAACAACAACAACAACACCATTGACACATGCAACCAGTTGCTGTTGTTATTGGTTTTGTTGTTGTTGGTGGTTGTGGTTACATTTTTTTTTTTTTTTTTTTTTTTTTAAGCAAATTTATTGAATAGGTATCATGCTTAAAGTAATACTACAACTAGTCTCTAATTACAAAGTGACTAACTAGTAGTTTTGATGCAGACGTACTAAAAAATAATTGGGTAATTAGATTAACCTAATACAAAATATTTGAATTAAGATAATTTATTTCTATTACGTAATATGCTATCTATCTTCTATCCTGTGAAGCGTGTTAACAAATCATGGGGTTTGAATCGTTGCAGTCTTCTGAATTGATTCGAATAATCGAGCAGCTTTAGGGCCTCAGGGTTAGTATGTTGCTGGAGCCGCATTGCATGTTTCTGAGCATGGTTAGAGATTTCCTCTTTTACAGTTTTCATTTTAAGATCTCGATGTAAGTCACTATTTCGGACAAACCATGGTGCATTGACAGCTGATCTCATTGCTTTATTTTGGAACCTTTGTATTTTTTCTATATTACTGTTTGAAGCACATCCCCAAAGTTGTATGCCATATTGCCACAGAGGTTTTAGCGTCTGTTTGTAGATCAGAAGTTTGTTGTCCGTTGATAAGACTGAGTTTCTTCCAATTAGCCAGCTTAAGTTACGGTATTTTATATCTAGCTCATCCCTCTTTTTATTAATATGATCTTTCCATGTTAACTTTGAATCTAGGGTAAATCCTAAGTACTTTGCGGAGTTTGCTACTGGTATTTGCTCAGAGTTTAAGTATAATGGTGTATTTCTAGTGTGTACCTTGGAAAAATCCACGTGAACTGATTTATTACTATTTAGTTTTAGTCCCCACTCTTTGGTCCAATTAGATATATTGTTTAAGGCAGATTGCAAGCAAGTTATTGATTCTTTTGAGCTTGAACCTGAAGACATCAAGACCGTATCATCAGCAAAAGTTCCTATGAAACAGTTTTCGTTTAGAGGCATATCATAAGTATAGATAAGATATAAAATAGGGCCTAGGATACTGCCCTGTGGGACTCCTGAGAGTATGGGGTGCAGTTCGGAATATTCATTTTCGTACCGTACCCTGTAGTATCGATCTCTCAGATACGATGTGAGGATATCGCTATAATTTTCAGGAAGCAGCATTCTGAGTTTGTTTATAAGTCCATTATGCCAGACGCCGTCAAACGCTTGAGAGATATCTAAAAATACAGCTGAACAAACTTTCTTATTTTCGAATGCCTTTTCAATGGTATCTGTAACTCTGTGAACCTGTTCAATAGTAGAGTGCTTCTTTCGGAATCCAAATTGGTGATTGGGTATTATATGCCTTGTCGAGACAATTGACTCCAGCCTTTTGCAGAAAAGCTTTTCGAAAAGTTTTCCAATTACCGGAAGAAGAGATATTGGTCTGTATGATTTGGGGTCATGCGGATTTTTCCCTGGCTTTTGTACCATCACTATTTCGGCAACTTTCCAACAGGTTGGTATGTATTTATGTGTTAAAACAGCATTCATAATAGTCGTTAATCTAACAAAGCCATGGTAAGGTAATTGTTTTAAGACATCTCCTTTTATAAGATCGAATCCTCCAGACTTTTTGTTTTTTAATTGTTGCACTGCATTCCATACTTCTTTAATTGTAATTTTTTCAAATGGTTCAAAGGAAGTATCTCGATAAGAATTATTGTTATTGTTGGTAATTATTGGTGACGGATTTGAAAAGGTAGATCTTAAAACGTGGGCGAATGTATTTGCTTTTTCGATATCGCTTTTTGCCCATTGGCCGTTATGATTTAAAATTGCAACTTTTTGTTGTGTTGGTCTATGTTTATTCTTTGCAGCTTTCCATAGGGAGTAATTAGAATAGATGGTTGGATTTAAATTTGCCAAGTAATTGTGAAAGGTTTGATTGTTGTGTTTTTTTGTCAATCTGCTCAGGTTTTTTGTAGCACAGTTTAACCTTCTTTTGTCCCGTGGCGATCGTGTTATTTGCCATTTTTTCCTTAATTATCTTTTCTCTTTTATTTTATATAAAATATATTGGGGGTATGCCGTTGCACCTTGGGGGATAATTACCTTCGGTGTACTATTCCAAGCAGCTAATTGAATTATTTTTGTGAAAACGTCTACTTCTTCTTCGATGTCTTCCTTGCTATTAATGGGTGAATGCTTAACTGAGTTCGTAATGAGATGTTTAAAATAGTCCCAGTCTGTATACTTATTAGTTAAGACGGCGCAGGATTGTTTAACATTAGGTTGGCTCGAATACGTCAGATAAATCGGAGAGTGATCAGAACTTAGTTCATGACCTTCTTCTATTATAAGTTTGGTTCGTTCGATTTTTCTAGTTACAAAAAAATCGATCACGTCAGGAATTTTCGAGATATCTGTGGGCCAATAAGTAGGTTTACCAGTTGAAATTACTGCACAATCCGTATGCTGCAGTGCACGGTAGAGTTCTTTGCCCTTAGGCGTAGTTAGTCTAGAGCCCCACTGGATATTCTTCGCATTGAAGTCACCTCCCATCATAAACTTATGTTTGTGTGCGTTAATAAGTTCTTCATACTGTTTGGATTTTATGTTGTGCCTCGGTGGACTATATACAGATGTTATAGATAACGGAGATTTGTCTACTATAATTGTAACCGTTGTAGCTTGAAATTCCTGTACACCTATCTTATTTTCGAGCCAATGCTCGATCGAGCTTTTAACAATGACCGCGCTCCCTCCTCTTGAGTTATTACTGGGGTGAACTGTGTGGTATATATCATAATTTTTTAACTTTAGGTAGGAGTCTTTGACAAAGTGTGTTTCGCTTATAAGACACACGTCGATATTTTTTTCTATTAATAAGAATTCTAATTCGTTTTTATGCCTCAGTAGACCGTTTGCATTCCATTGCATCACTTTTAACATTGATAACATTACGTTTGTATAAGTGTACCAAAGAAATTTTCTTCTAGTATGCTTAAACGCATGTCTAATGATTTATTGAAGGATTCAATGGCTTCTAATTTAGACAAGATTTTGCTAAGTGTGTTTTCGTAATTGGGCTTACTTGCGTTTGCTTGCTGTGTACTATTTAATTTCGTTGCTGCAGAGTATGATTGACTTGGACGTTGTTGTTGCGGTTGAATTCTTTGTGGAATTGATACTGTATTGGCGGAAGTGCACGGGATTGCTTGTGAGAGATTTTCGACTGGCTGAGGTTGCAGGGTTTTCTGTAATTTCTGTTTATGGTTGCGCAGTTTTTGTAGTTCTTTAGCTACGATACAGCCTCTATAGCTTGCCGGATGTTGCTCACCGCAGTTACAACATTTAGGAAGGAACACAGTAGGTTTTTCGCAGTTTTTTGTTTCATGTTTGCCGGCACATCTGGCACATCTAGGTTGTTTCGAGCAATAATTCTTCGTATGGTTGTAACCTTGACAGTTCTTACATTGTGGGATGTGTTTTGGTAATTTTATTGTTTCAATTTTAACAACAGTATTTAAAATATGTTTTATTTTATAAATACTATCTAAGTTTTCAGTAGGATCAAAACTTAGGATAAAAATATCTAGCGGATCTTTTGTGTAGAAGTGGGTCTTATTGAAAGCATTCAAAATTTTGAAACCTTGAGCTTTCAAGTCCGAAATAATTTCGATGGGGTCGCATGTATGGTGTAGATTCTTTGCAATAACGCGAATAGGTCTTTCATGCTTATTTTCAAAGGAATGCCATGGAATATTAGCCTCATTGAGGGCTTTTGTGACTTCTCTGTAGTCATTGACTTCAAAGGTAGATATTTTTTGGGAGTGTTTGTTTATTTGCTTTGCAATGAAGCCTTTCACTGCTTTAGGTTTAATTATATTACGAAGTTCTCCGAAATTTTCGACAGCACTTACTATAATAGGTGGTGGGCGAAGTGGCCTTGTGGGGGGCCTTGGCTCGGCGGTTTCCGCATTCTCTGGTGTTTTAGCAGGCATCTCTTGGACTGCTGGTGTAGTAGAGACTTCATCGTCAGTTTGCTGTGTCAGGGTATTGGACCTTTTCTGGCTCTTCTTCTTTTTCTTGAGGATCCATTCAGTTTCCCTAGCTAATTCCTCCTCGTCCGTTAGGTACACGGTTGGCTGGACAACATTATTTTCGGCATGGACGCCTGTATTTTCGCTAGAATCTTCCATATTTATTACATCTTCATTGATAGAGAGGTTCTGGTTTGCTGTTTGAATTTCCGCAAACTGTGCTCTTAGGGATACATTTTCCTGGTGGAGTTGATTACAAACATTCTCCAGTGTTTTAACTTTTTCCAAGAGCTCTACATTAATTTGCTCGAGCTCTTTAAGTTTAGAAACTCTGAAACAGCTAATGCTATTTCTTGGAGTGGCGGAGGACGAAGTGTCCTCCATTTCCCCTATTACTTTCAAAATAACTGCCAAATACTTTGGTGGTTATATATGGCAATGCTGTTCATTGTATCATATGGTAAACTGTGATACGAACTTGGCAGCACTGTCGTTGCCCCTATTATGGGAGACACGAACAGATGATTTGTTTTGTGCTGAATATAATTGTCTGTCCCTGTTGTTTATCGTAAAAATATATATTTACTTTTGCCAATAGTTTTCTGTTTTGTGACAAAATGTTTTATATATTGTAAATTATTCACGACACACCAGGTGCACAACTTCACGTCCAGGTAATCACCCGCGGCGCGAACTAATTGTGATTGGGTGTTAAGTGATCTAACAATTCAGGTTTGTGGTAAAAAACTTGAAAAAAGCAGGAGCACGGTAAAACGAGTACGAACGTGAATGAATGTGGTTACATTTGATATGCAAAATAAATTAAAATTTGCAAAGCAAAATGCTTGCAGATAGGGTATTAACGATTTAAATAGTATTTTGGATTAGGTATATCGAGGAACTGAAAATTGCAAAAAAAAACAAATACTAAATAGGTAATGCATTTGCTATAAAACTTTGGTTTACCCGAATGGCAACACCTGTTATATGGCAACGACAAAGAGTTATATATGGCAATTCTAAAATTAACTCAATTTTAGTGAGCATTGACATTGAGGAGTTTTTAACCAAGCATAAACCGAAACATTTATCAAATTTTAAGAGATGTAGCAAGTAGATTAGTCCCCCGAGATTGTCAACGTGAACCCTGAGAAAGTAGATATATGCCAGTTCACTAGGAAGATGTAGATAGAAAGCAGAACCGCATTCACTTAAAAATGGGGACTGATGGTCAAAATATTCCACTAGATCTATGAAAGTGTAGGCCGATTTCGAAGTAATCGTAGGTGTATGGTGGATCACAATGGATTGTCCGTTAAGATAAGTTAAAATCGGTTTATAACTTAATATAGCTGCCATATAAACCGATCTTGGGTTTTGACTTCTTTAGCCTCTAGAGGGAGCAATTCTTATGCGATGTGGCTTAAATTTTGCATGAAGTCTTTTGAAACAATGTCCATCAACTATACCGAGTATGGTGGAAATCGGTTCATAACCTCCCATATAAAATGGTCTCCCAATTATACTTCTAGAGCCTATAGAGGGCGCCATTATTATGTCCGTGAAGATAAAGATAATTTTAATTAGCAGAGACACAAACCAATTCAAATAGCAGAACTCTGTTACGAGCATTAAAACAAAGTATGGTTCCAAAACGGTCCATAACCAGATATGGCTTCAATAGCATGACAATTTTTATCCATTACCCTTTGTTTGCGTGTAGTGTTTTGTTATGATTTCCAACAACTGTGACAATTGCGGTCCGAATCGGTTTATAACCTGATATAGCTCCCATATAAACCGACCTCCCGATTTGACTTCTTGAGCCCATGAAAGCCCCAATTTGTGTCCGATTTGGCTGAAATTTTGGTCCAGATCGAAAAATTTCTTGATATATTGTAGTTCCCATATAGTCGAATCTCCCGATTCAAGTTCTAAGTCCCAAAGAAGTCGCATTTATTACCCTTCATATAGACCGATCTCTGAATTTAAGGTCGCAGGCCCATAGACGCCGCATTTATTACCTGATTTAGCCGTGTTAGGCACTGAAAGCCGTTTTAGGCTTTTCGTCGTTCGTGCGGAGTTTGATTCAGATTGCACCATATTTCAATATAGCTGCAATGGGTTTATAAATTTGTGTATGTTATATTATTCTTAAATTATTATTTTATTTTCCTTCACTTTTCATTGATGCCCTCGTTCAAGTCATCGTTGTTAGTACAAAAATAAAAAAAATCAACAACAGCAACAATAAAACAATATAAAAAACACATTTGAACCACTTTGACATACAATTAATCCAAAGAGCTTTAGAGTAGCAATGTATTACAAAAACAATAACAGAACAAAAACACAACACCAACAGCAGCAGCAACAACAACAATAACAATCAACGTATAATGATGTGCAATGCAAACAGGTCTCTCTATCTTCAAACACCTCCAACTCTGCCACCACCACCACCACCACCTCCCAAATATCATTTTTATCATACTCTTGGCAAAACAGTTGTTGTTATTACGCTCTGTTTTATTTTTACGCAAAGACAAGAACCGATTACTTTCCCATGCGAGTATCGTCTCGTGTACAATTGAAAAATGTGCGTCTTATTGTATGTGAGTGTGTGTGTGTGTATGTTTGTGTGTTACAAATAAAAATAGACGGGGAAAAAAGTCCAAAACAAAAAAAAAAATAAAAACATAAAAATCTAAAAGTGACTGATGATGATGAAGGCGATGATGAGTGGAATGTGCATTCGGGTGAAACAAATTGCTTTTTTATCTAAGTGCCACAAATTTGGGTGGAGTTGGTTTGGGTAAAGAGAGTGTTTGAGAGAAGGGCAAGCTATGGGGGGGTGGAAGTTATTATGCCGGTGAAGGTCTGCGGCGTCTGTTTTGCTTTTTACCCATATATAAATGTATGTGCATACGTATGTACATATATTTCGTTCATGACGTTCTTCGTGTTGTATGTCGCCATTGACGCCTCTGTTTGTGTTATGTTCTGGTGTTTTGGTTTTTTTCTTTAATGGCTGGTGCCTCTCTTCTTCCTCTATTCCTTGGGGGAAGTTAATTCTATACTTTTGCGTATTTATATTTGGGCATGTATTGCACAAGTGTTTGTGTGTGTGTGTGTGAATTTTTGCAAACTGTTTGTTGCTTGACTTTGCCGCCGGTGTCGGCGTTCATTTACAAATAAGGATGACGGCAATCGGCTAATAGGATGATGAGTGTATGTCAGGCAGGCAACACGTGCCAATCCTCAGTAGAGATTATTATGGATTTACGGTGTTTTTATATACCAGCCATAACCCAGAGAAACATGCGCTTGCTTATTACTTGTTCCATAATAATTAGTCTATGTAGACTTAAAGTTCTATTCCTTAGACGACGAGGTGGAACAGTGGAATGGAGTTTGAAAGATGTGTCCTTACTGGGAGCGCTACGCAAGCGGGATTGGAAGCCTGTTGGATAAGCAGTGCGATGGTCTTTGGTTTGACGCTACTATGGTTTCACAATGGGTTAAGTTTGTCTGAGTGGGTTTGTTTAAAGTTTATGGCATCACAATGGGTTAAAATTGTCTAAGTGGGGTTGTTTAACGATAACAACGAATCTAATCTAACCTTGCCTAACCTACTCCTTGACCTATCCCCATAAACAAGGGTAAATAAATAACACTTATCTCTCTAATAGTGTTTCGACGAGACAGTTTTGAGTTTACCGAAAATGCTTGTGCAGCTCACCTTAGACTTTTGAAGTGGAAAAAAGTGCATTGCTTAACCTCTAATGTACACCCTTCAGCGTCATTCCACTGAAAGACTGGTACCAACAGAATTCGTTTGTTATCAGAGTGTTCTATGCTCATTTATTCCTGGTGCCAACGAAATATTTTTAAATTTCATAAAAATTTGCACCACAACTGGGAAAAAATACAATTATTTTGTGCACATTCTACCACTGTTCTCCATTTTAATCAAAAGACAATCTGAATTGGGTATGTGTTTTTTTTCCTGTGCCTCTTTCTCTGGCAAAATTCATTATTTAGATAATCTTTATGTCATATACATGCTTGTCTTTTGTTTTATCTTTCATCCATCCATCCATCCATCTATGCGTCCGTGTGTTTCCAAAAATGTCCCATATAAATGTTTCAATGTCATAGCAGCAGCATTTTTCGAGGTTTGCGCTAAAAATAGCATGGAAAAAGCCGCCGGCAAAAAAACACTGCAACTGAGGTTTGTGTTGTTGTTCGTCATTTTCTAATTAATTAATGGGTATTTTTATGACCATCTTAATTACGTTGTCATGACCTAATAACAAACCAACACCAACATCAATCCAGTCCCCTTTCTTTCGTTTCTGCCCACTAAAGAACATTGCTGAAATTAAATTAAAGTACGTCGCTGCGGCAATGAGACTAATGAATGCCTTTGGTCGTTGTGGTCATAAGGAGTGAGTTTTGAATATGAAAACTTTAAGAAATTTGAAAAAATAAATAAAAAATTAATGATAAAAAATGTATACAAAATAAATTAAGTTGAAGGGCATAATTTTATTCTAAGTGCTAAACTTCTTTCAAACCAGCAAAAATTAAATCTTCTAGGAACCGCACAAAGATGATCGAGGGATCGGTTTACATGGGAGCTATATCAGGTTATAGAGCGATTTGGACCGTACTCGGCACAGTAGCTTGGAGTCATAAAGGAACACTACATACACAATTTTAGCCGAATCCGACGAAAATTGAGGCTTCCAGGGGCTCAAGAAGTCAAATCGGGAGATCGGTTTATATGGTAGCTATATCAGGTTATAGACCGATTTGGACCGTACATGGCACAGTTATTGGAAGTTATAATGGAACACCACAGGCAAAATTTCAGCCAAATCTGACAAAGATTGCTGATTTCAGAGGCTCAAGAAGTCAAATCGGAAGATCGGTTTATATGGAAGCTATATCAGGTTATAGACCGATTTGGACCGTACTTGGCACGGTTCTTGGGAGTCACAACAAAACACCACACGTAAAATTTCAGCCAAATCTGACAAAAATTGTGGCTTGTAAAGGCTCAAGAAGTCAAATCGGGAGATCGGTTTATATGAGAGCTATATCAAGTTATAGACCGATTTGGACCGTACTTGGCACAGTTCTTGGGAGTCACAACAAAACACCACACGCAAAATTTCAGCAAAATCCGACAAAAATTACGGCTTGTAAAGGCTCAAGAAGTCAAATCGGAAGATCGGTTTATATGGGAGCTATATCAAGTTATAGACCGATTTGGGACGTACTTGGCACAGTTGTTGGAAGTCATAAAGGAACACTACATACACAATTTTAGCTGAATCCAATGAAAATTGAGGCTTCCAGAGGCTCAAGAAGTCAAATCGGGAGATCGGTTTATATGGTAGCTATATCAGGTTATAGACCGATTTGGACCGTAATTGGCACAGCTGTTGGAAGTCATAACGGAATACCACATGCGAAATTTCAGCCAAATCGAACAAAAATTGTGGCTTCCAGGGGCTCAAGAAGTCAAAGCGGGAGATCGGTTTATATGGGAGCTATATCAGGTTATAGACCGATTTGGACCGTTGTTGGAAGTCATAACAGCACACCTCATGCAAAATTTCAGCCAAATCGGACAAAAATTGAGGCTTCCAGGGGCTCAAGAAGTCAAAGCGGGAGATCGGTTTATATGGGAGCTATATTTAAATCTGAACCGATTTCTATGAAATTCTTCAGTAATACTAAGAGTCATAAGAAAATCCTTCCTGCTCAATTTCGAGAGAATCGGTTAACCAATGAGCACTTTATTGCAATATTTCTTAAAATCGGACGAACATATATATGGGAGTTATATCTAAATCTGAACCATTTTTTGCCAATTTCAATAGGCTTCGTTTCTGTGCGAAAGAAAATGTATGTACCAAATTTAAAGACGATCGGATGAATATTTCGAGGTTGGACACAAATTAAAATGGGCACTCAGATAGATAGGCAGACAGACGGACACAGCTGAATAGAATCAGGAAGTGTTTCTGAGTCGATCGGTGTACTTGTCAATGGGTCTCTCTCTCTTCTTTCTGGGTATTACAAACAAGTTCTCTAAGTTATATATATATATATATATATTGTGTTGCCCAAAAAGTAATTGCGGATTTTTCATATAGTCGGCGTTGACAAATTTTTTCACAGCTTGTGACTCTGTAATTGCATTCTTTCTTCTGTCAGTTATCAGCTGTTACTTTTAGCTTGCTTTAGAAAAAAAGTGTAAAAAAAGTATATTTGATTAATGTTCATTCTAAGTTTAATTAAAAATGCATTTACTTTCTTTTAAAAAATCCGCAATTACTTTTTGGGCAACCCAATACATATTTGGATACAGCGACCTTAGAGACTAATCCGCCGATTTAAGTTCTTAATCCCATGAAAGCCTTTTTATACCCTACCCACCACTGTGGTACAGGGTATTGTACCACAGCGGTGGTGTAGGGTATAAAAAGGCTTTTATGGGATTAGGAACTTAAATCGGCAGATTAGTCTATATGGCCGCTGTATCCAAACATGGTCTGATGTGAGCCATACTCGTTTGAGATATCGGTTGACCTAAGACAACTCACTGTTCAAAATTTCAGCCAACTCGGGCAAAAAATGCGTTTTTTATATCCTTAGGACCCTAAATCGCCACATCAGCCCACATGATAACTGTATGTTAATATCGTCTGATGTGGACCATTCTCAGTTCGGATATTGGGAGTCCTAGTCCAACTGGCTGTTGCGAATTTCACGAGTCGGTAATAAATGCGCCTGTTATCTGTTTAAGACCCTAAACCGGCAGTTCAGTGTAGTACACAGATAAAAATAATTTTGAAAAACAACAACTTTGGTCGAAAAAACTACTACGAAAGTTGTTAATTTTCCTACAACAATTGATTTTAAATCTCAACAACCCAAAGTACAAATTTGTTGTTGAAAGGCACACTTTGCAAGCCAACATATAACAACAAATTTTTTAAAATTTTTTTTTCTGAATACGAAATTCATATTTTTTTATGCCGAATTTTCCAAAAAAAAAAAGTTTAATGAAGAAAAAAAATAAATTTTTGTTTAGGCCAATCGGGTGACTCCAACCTGGGTTTGCAAGCCATGAATGGTATGGGGGTTTTGTGCTCTATATGGTAGTACGCATATTTGTACAACTACTTCAAATAAAGAATTTGTTGAAAGTCAACCAAGTTTTAATTATTTTGTCTGTCAAGTCTCTTGTAGAGACTTACTTCAACAAAGAATGTCTTCGATTTAATGCTAAATTTCGTTGAGAATTTAAAGTTTCACATACAAATTTGGTAGTTGGTTTTTTCTACGATTTTTTTTTCTGTGTATGTGGCAACTATATCCAAATATTGTCCAATCTAGACCATATTCGATTCGCATGTCGACGGTCTTAATAACACTCACTTATCCAAATTTCAGCGAAATCTATTACCCGATTTCGCGGTTGCGGTTTTTATTGACCTAAGACCCCAAATCGGCAGATCGGTCTATATGGCAGCTATATGTAAATACGGCCCGATATAAACTATATTCGCTTCGGATGTAGGCGGCCTTAATAAAACACCCTATTTTTAATGTCAGCGAAATCGAATAATAAATGCGCCTGCTAGGGGCTTAAGACCCTAAATCGGCAGGTCGATTTATGTGGCAACTACATCCAAATATGGTGCGATCTGGACCATATTTTGTTCGGATATCGGCAGGCGTACAAAAAAACTCACTGATTCAAATTTCAGCGAAATCGGGTAATAAATGCGGTTTTTATGGACCTAGGACCCCAAATCGGCAGATCGGTCTTTATGGCAGCTATATGTAAATATGACCCGATATAAACCATATTTGGTTCGAATATCGGAGGCCCTAGTACAATTCACTTTTTCAAATTTCAGCGAAATCGGTCAACGAATGATGCTTAAGACCCAAAATCGGCATCGATATGCCAATTATATACAAATATGGTACGATCTGGACCATATATTGTTCGGATATCGGCAGGTGTAAAAAACTCACTGATTTAAATTTCATCGAAATCGAGTAATACATTTTTATGAGTTTAAGACCTCCAATCGGCAGATAGGACTTTATGGATCTGTCTATATATTCGGATATCGGGGGCTCTAGTACAACTCTCTTTTTCGAATTTCAGCGAAATCGGTCAACATATGCGTCTGTTTTTGTCTTAAGACCCTAAATGGGCAGATTGGTCTATATGACAACTATGTCCAAATATGGTCCGATGTGGCCCATATTTGGCTTGGATATCGGGGGCTTTAGTAGAACTCGTTGGGTCAAATTTCTGCGAAATCCGATAACAAATGCGTCTGTTATGGGTTTAAGACTCTAAATCGGCAGATCGGTGTATATTGCAGCTATCTCCAATTAAAGTCCGATTTGATCCATTCCTAATACAGTTGTTGGAAGTCATAACAAAGCACGTCATGCAATATTTCAGCCAAATCGGAAAGGAATTGCTCCCTGAAGAGGCTCAAGAAGTCAAGACCCCAGATCGGTTTATATGGCAGCTATATCAGGTTATGGACCGATTTGAACTATTCTTAGTACAGTTGTTGGAAGTCATAACAAAACACCTCATGCAAAATTTCAGCCAAATTGGATAATAACTGCGTCCTCTAGTGGCTCAAGAAGTCGAGACCCCAGATCGGAGATTTTATGATGTTGGAGACTTCTAAATTTTTAGAGGAAAATTCGCTTCTACTGAGTTATAAATGAGACATGGCAGCAAAAAATATTATTTTCAGCTAGTTTTCTATAAATACCCATATTACGTGAAATTTCTTCATTGATGTGGTTGATCTACTAGCATTCGTTTTATGACTGTGTTATCCGATTATATGAAATTGTCTAACCTGTTTTTAATACATGTTTGTTTCAAATATAATTGCCATAATAATTCTTTTGTTTTTTATTTATTTCAGGTAAGCCCATTAAATATTGCCATGCATGTGACCGTGATTTATATGCATCAAGGTAAGAGATCGCAATGTGATAAAAAGTTAATTTTTTTTTTAACATGAGGAAACTTTTGAACATCTATTTTTGGAGTTTACTGAAAATTTTATATTATTTGCCAAGAATTTACTTTCTATTTGGGAATATAAACTGCTATACAGGGTGATTGTTTTAGTCTATATCAGATTTTGTGTGATTTTTACCAAGACTCCCATCTAAGGGCGAGAGAAACGACAGTTAACAAGTAAAACGTGCCAAGTTCAAATTTCAGCCAAATCGGATGAAAATTGAGGCTTCTAGGATCTCAAGAAGTCAAATCGGGGGATTGGTTAATATGGGGGCTATATCAGTTTATAGACCGATTCGGATTAGTTTATATGGGGGGCTATATCCAAATCTGAACCGGTCGAACGCGTAGAGCTAGCCGCACGAAATTTTGCACAGATACTTCTTATTGATGTGGGTCATTGGGGATTGCAAATGGGCTAAATCGGCTCAGACTTGGATGTATTGGGTTGCCCAAAAAGTAATTGCGGATTTTTCATATAGTCGGCGTTGACAAATTTTTTCACAGCTTGTGACTCTGTAATTGCATTCTTTCTTCTGTCAGTTATCAGCTGTTACTTTTAGCTTGCTTTAGAAAAAAAGTGCAAAAAAAGTATATTTGATTAAAATTCATTCTAAGTTTTATTAAAAATGCATTTACTTTCTTTAAAAAATCCGCAATTACTTTTTGGGCAACCCAATAGCTCCGAAAGTGGTCCTTCGACTTGACATCTTGAGCCCCTAAAATCTGCAATTATTATCAGATTCTTGTGAAATTGCGCATATAGTGTCTGTTACGACTTCCAACAATCATGCCAAGTATAGTCCAAATTGGTCCTTAACCTGATATAGCTCCCATATAACCCGATCTCCAGATTTGTCATATTGAGCCCTAAGAAGCTGCATTTGTTATCCTATTGGGTGGAATTTTTGCACATAGTGTTTTGTTACGACTTTCAACAATCGTGCAAAGTATGGTCCACATCGGTCTATAAACTGATAAAGCACCCATATAAACCGGTCTCCCAATTTGATATCTCGTTTTTATCCGATTGGTCTGAAATTTTGCACATAGTGTTTTGTTACGACTTCCAACGTTCGTGCCAAGTATGGTCCAAAAGGGTCTATAACCTGTTATAGCTCCCATAGAAACCGATCTCCCGTTTTGACATCTTGAGGCCCTAGAAGCCCAAAATTTTAACCGAATGGGTTGAATTTTTGAACATGGTATTTTGTTACGACTTCCAATAATCAAAGTTACAAATTTGATTCAAATCGGTCCATAACCTGATATAACTCCCATATAGACCAAACTCCCGAGTTGACTTTTTGAGCCCTTACAAGTCGCAATTTTTTTCCGATTTTGTTATTCCATTATCCTCTTCTTTTGTAAAAAGAAACCCTGTAAAGCACTTGACAAATGCAAACGATGGGTAAGGGTATATAAGATTCGGCTCAGCCGAACTTATACCCCATTTACTCGTTTAATAATCACACAAGTGATAAAGGTCACCTTGCCATTCCTCTTTGGACTTATGGATACATATAATTACGTACTATTTCACATTTAATTTATCTTAGACATGCTTTATAATTCTGCATTTTATTGAATTAGAATGGGCAATTAATTAACATGATAGTTAATTTATAACACTCTTGGGACATACCAACCTATACGAGATAGCTGCTAATGAAATAATTTATATTAGATGATCTCATTTGTTGTGTAAACAATAAATTATATGAAAAACCACATTTTTAAAAATGCTAAACTCTATAAGCTGTGTGTCCATTATGCCATGAGCAAAGCATGCCTGTCATTGGTTACAGCAAACAACCATTTAAAATTAAGCCACACCCCTGTTGAGGCAGCCACACAAAACACAGCATAAGTAAAGCAGCAACAGCAGCGGACATTACAAAATGCTCTCCGATCTTGGCAAATTAAAAGACAACAAAAAGTCTGCCTCTGGCTCTCTCGCTCTCTTTTGTTAGCACAAGTAACATGAGCCCACTGTATGCCCGAAGATGGCAGTGTTTTGGTGTTACTCGCAAGCCATTTAACAATATTTAGTGAGTGTGCAATGATCTGCGAATGTGTCTGCAGTTCTGTGTGTGTGTGTGTCCGTGAGTGTGTACGACTGTGGGAGCTTAAAGCCTAATGATTTGTTAACACAACACAGCACTTTGCTTTCTATGGCTGTTTGCCAAACAAACTCCACCTCACCCTAATTCAACTTTCAAACATGCCGACCCCACACCATTACGCTCTCTTCATATATGTATGTACATACATACATACATATATATTTCCCATAACACTTTTGCTCCTACTCTTTGATTTTGTTTTGTTTTTTACTCTTTCCCCCCTTTGGTCCGCCCTTCAACCTACTTTGTGTGAATAACCACAACACACTCGTTTATGATTGGCTATTGTTTGTGTGATAAACATTACCATTTACAGAGAGTAACAAAAAAAGCACCACACACATGGGGACTATGGTGAAAAAAACGTAAGCACTAATAAGATTTCTTTATTAAATACCCACAGTGTCCATGTGTACATATGTACACATGTGTGTTTGCATGCATGTAAGTGCCAATGAATGAATGCATGAATGGAGGAGAATAGCTGGATGGCTGACTACTACTGCCTGCTCTTGAATGATGATTGTGTTTTAAGCACTACTCATCTCCGCACTTGCTGCACATGCATATGCATGTGCATGTATGTACTGGCATATTGTTTTTGTATTTTGTCGTTTGGTCCTTTGCCTTCTTTGGGTGTACGAGTATGTAACACCATTGGTTTTTTGTTGGTGTCCCTTTATAAGCCATATCATCCCTCTCGTTTAAGTTCTTTTAGTGACTGTTTTTTTGTTTGGTCCGAAGAAAAACTCATTCATTTTCAAAAACACATTCAACTACTAAAACCAAAGTAGGCAACAACAGCAGGTACAACAAGAATAATAATAATCACCATTACTAAATTTCACCACCCCAACAGTGTTGCCACATAAATATTTATCATAAAAAAAAATTTTTGAACAATTTAAAAAATGTTCAAAACTCAAACAAAATAACTAAAAAAACATTAAGTTAGGCCAAGCTCAACTTTGGATAACCATCACCTCAGGTATATGGGCCTCATGAGCCTTAGATCAGAAATCAGAAGATCGGTCTATATGACAGCTTTACTCAAATAGGGTCCGATCTAGACCATATTCCACACCCATGACTAGGGTTTTCAGAGAACTCAATTGCAAATTTGACTATGAACATTCCATTAAAAAACGGGAAACTTCTGACATATATATGAGTGCTATCCGATTCAAGTTTAAGCTCAATGGTGAGGGACCTCCGAGCCGAGTTCGAACGACGTGCCGCAGTGCGACACTTCTATAGATAATTTTTTACATGGCTTCTATGGATGGCAAAGTAGATACATGACAAATGTCGCCAACATTATGAAGAGAAAACCATCGCTGAAAAAATTTATGTTTTCTGATGTTTTTTACCAGGATTTGAACTCATTCGTTCTGCTTTATAGGCGGCCATGCTAACCTCTGCGCTACGGTGGCCACTTAAGACAACTCAGTGTGCCAAATTTCAACGAGATCGGTCTATATGGGGGCTATATCAATATATTGTCCGATCTTGATCATATTCGATACTATTATCGAGGGTCCTAAGACTACTCACTGTGCCAAATTTGGGCGAAATCGGGTAATAAATGCGGCTTCTTTGGGCCTGAGACTTTAAATCGACAGATCGGTCTATATGGGAGCTATATCAAGTTTTTGTCCGATCTGGTCTATAACTGATACCGATGTCGAGGGCCATAAAACAACTCATAAAACAAATTTCAGCAAAATAGGGTTATAAATACGGCTTCTATGGAACTGATACCTTAAATCGGAAGGTCGATCTATAAGGGCGCCATATGGAGATATTATCTGATTTAGATTATATTCGATACGGATGTCGAACGTCATAAGACTACTCGCTGTGCAAAATTTCAGCGAAATCGAGTAATAAATGGGGCTTTTATAGGCCTTAGATCTTAAGCCGGGAGATAGGTCTATAAGGGGGCCAAATAAAGATATTATCTGATCTGGACCATATTCGATACCAATGCCGAGAGTCCTAAGACAACTCACTGTGCCAAGTTTTAGCGAAATCGAGTAATAAATGGGGTTTTTATAGGCCTTAGATATTAAATCGGGAGATCGGTCTATATGGGAGCTATATCAAGATATTGCCCCATCTGGACCATATTTCATACGGATGTCGAGGGTTCTTAGACAACTCACTGTGCTAAATTTTAGCGAAATCGAGTAATAAATGGGGTTTTTATAGGCCTTAGATATTAAATCGGGAGATCGGTCTATAAGGGTGCCAAATGAAGATATTATGTGATCTCGACCATATTCGATTTCAATGCCGAGGGTCATAAGACAACTCATTGTGCCAAGTTTTAGAGAAATCGAGAAAGAAATACGGCTTTTATGGGCTTTAGATCTTAAATCAGGAGATCGGTCTAATTGGGGGCTATATCAAAATATTTTCCGATCTAAACCATATTTGATTTGGATGCCGAGGCTCCTTAGATAACTCACTGTGCCAAATTTGTGAGAAATCGGGTCACAAATGCAGTTATTAGGGGCATTTGACCGTAAATCGGGAGATCTGTCTATAGGGGGGCTATATCAATATATCGTCCCATCTAGACCATATTCGATAGCCATGTCGAGGATCCCAAGACAACTCACTGTACAAAATCGAAATCGGGTTGTAAATGCGGTTTCTATGGGCTCTATACCTAAATCGGGAGATTGGTCGATATGGACCAAATCGGACCATAAATGGGCCTTTGGCAGCTCGAACAAAATTTTGTAGGGCAGAGGTGACCAACTTTGAAGGCCCATCAATGGACCCCCGGGCTTGTGAAATTTCATGAAGACATCTTTATTCGTTCAAAAATGGTATTCTTTTTTCCAATTAATTTTTTTCCACCCCACTGTGCCACGTCTCATCATCTTCCCAACACGTGCTATGCATTTAGTTTTAGTCAAACTTTACATGGGAAATAGCTCAATGGCCACCACAAGAATAACATCTTCCTCCTTCTACTCCCTGTGGAAATTTTCTAATTTTTATCTTAAGTATGAAATTAAAAACATGGCAACCCTGCAACTCACCTCAACCTAGGGAACCATTCAGGTGTTAGTGGGGAGTTCGTTTAATTTGTAACAAGTAAAGCCTTTTTATGGTGGCCCGACAAAAGCTACAATAATAAAAACGAACTACTAACCGAACACGTTCAACGATGATGACACGACGACATTAGTTGTATTTTTCGTTTTCGTTTGGCACCAACAAAGATATAAGAATATCAATAAAAACAAGTAAGTGCTTAGTTAGGCCGGGCCGAAACTTGGGAAACCACCACCATGGATTCCGCTAAAAAGGTACCCTTATTAACTAAGTTTGTATTTAAATTATTTTAAAGAAGCCATATCGGGATATCAGTACGTAGGGGGCCTACAACACCATATTGACCGATTCGGATAAAACGTGTCATAAGAAAGGTTTTTGTGCTAATTTTCAGCCAAATGGGATGAAAATTTAGGCTTTTAAGAGCTAAATGATTCAAATCCATTTATAGACCGTTCTATATCATACTTGACATGGATGTTGAAAGCCATAACACAAGTCTTTGTTCCAAATTTCAGCCAAATCGGATGAAAATTGAGGTTTCTAAGGGTTTAAGAAGTCCAATCTGGGAATGGGTTTATATGGGGGCTATTTTTGTTTATAGACCGATTCCGATCATACTTGGCGTGGATGTTGAAAGTCATAAAACAAGTCTTTGTTCCAAATTTCAGCCAAATTGGACGAAAATTTTGGCCTCTAAGAGCTCAAGAATTCAAATACGGGGATCGGTTTATATGGGGGCTATAACTGATTAAAGACCGATTCGAATCATACTTGGCGTGGATATTGGAAGTCGTAACTCAAGTCTTTGATCCAAATTTCAGCAAAAGCGGATGCAAATTAAGGCTTCTAGGGGCTCAAGAAGTCAAATCCGTGGACCGGTTTATATGGGGGCTAGGGTCGTACTTGGCATCGATGCTGGAAGTCAAAACAAATGCCCTTGGACATTATGTGTTTGACCTGAAGCAAATTCATTTTCCTCTCCAAGTTGAGCTTTATATTGAACTTTCTTAGAATCTCCATAAATCCTTCTGATGCAAAATTTTCGAACAGGATGTCCCCTTTTTACTTACAAATCAGGATCCGCATAGGTCTTTATTTAGATCCTCTATCTGCGATAATTTCGGTGAAAACTTTTCTTGTTATAGTCTTCTGCAATCTAGGGGATGTTCCTTTTCATTAGATCGAGCTTAAACCCCTTCCAGGGTGTGAAAAGGTTTCCAATAAGCTTCCTTAGGGTCTCCCAACATTGTGCTTAGCATCAGGGTGACTCCCTAGTACTCAGGATCTGCGTAAATGGTTTTTCGCCACTCTTTTTTAGGATATATTCACTGTTCTCTGTTTATTCTTCCCTTGATTGATTGTCTGCGGTAATTTTAGCGGAAGCACTGTTCGATTACTTCATAAGGAGGTGGCACCTCTCATCTTCTTTCCAGCTGGGGTCCTTTATGGAGCCACAGTCGTCATGGAAAATCCGAAGTTGGAATGCGAAGTTTGTCTAGTCGTCTCTGCCGCCCTCTAGATGATTCTCAAGAGTACTTTGAAGGAATCTGTATGGTGCTTGATTTAATCATGCTGATGTTCTAGGAAACGGGAAGTCCTTTTACCTATTGGTTGGTTTCGTATTGTGGTCTTAAGCACACGGAGGAGATCTCCGGGATTTTCCAGAGGAAACTCCATTACATGGAGATTAACTTGATCCACCTAATACTCCTCCTTCTGTCTTTTCGGCGGTTTCGAAATGTTATGCTCTTGGGTACACATGGTATAATTTCTAGAAGAAGGCGCTTGCCTTTCTTAGAATCATGATGCACTTTGACTGTATTACCTAGAAGGCTCAACGTTTTGGGCCTCCTGCGTGGTCTATTGCCAAGTTGGTCATTTTGAGGACTTCACAGTTTGGTTGAATAAATTGTAGACTGGTCACTCTCCGTCTGTATTGGGGTTTTTAAATTCTGCACCTTAATTTTTCCTGTAATCTCTTTACTTTCTATGGTAGCGTCCCAACTTTTTCGTTTTCACCACCTTTGAAAGCTCCCCTTATTACTTTGAAAACAACGGCGGAAATGTTGATTTAAGATTCGAAATGTTTGCTTAAACGACAGGGTCGCTTAAACCACAGGGTTGGTTAAACCCCATGTAGTCAAAAGCTGTGATTTATCTATTTATTAAACCCTGCACCTTAATTTTTCCTGAAATCTCTTGACTTTCTGTGGTTGCTTCCCAACTTTTTGTTTTTTCATCAACTGAGGAAGCTCCGCTTATTACTTTGAAAACTACAGCGGGAATGTCGATTTAAGATTCAAAATGTTGGCTTAAACCACAGGGTCGGTCAAACCACAGGATCGGTTAAACCACAGGGTTGTTCAAACCACAGGGTTGTTCAAACCACAGGGTTGTTTAAACCACAGGGTTGTTTAAACCGCAAGGTCGGTGAAACCACGTGTAGGCAAAATCTGGGATTTATCTGTGCCTTCCCATATTTGCTCGTATCTTCCTTGTTTACTACTCGTCTGGTCGTGGACTTGTACCAACCGCGATTACAGGCATCACGGCACAAACGCCCGATTACAGGCGTCAAGGCACAAACGCCCGAAGCTCCACTATTGAATCTCTAAATTTCGGGATTGTAGACTGGCCACTCTCTCATCCTGTATTGGGATAATTGGACCCTGCACATTGATTTTTCCTGCAATCTCTTGATTTTCTATGGTTGCTTCCCAAATTTTTGTCTATTCACCACATGTGGAAGCTCCTCTTATTATTTTGAAAATTCCGGCGGGAATGTTGATTTAAGATTCGAAGTGTTGGCTTATACCACAGGGTCGGTTAAACCACAGAGTCGGTTAAACCACAGGATCGGTTAAATTACAGGGTTGTTTAAACCACAGGGTCGGTTAAACCAAAGGTTGTTTAAACCACAGGATAGGTTAAGCAACATGTAGTCGTCAAAAGCTGGGATTTATTTGTGCCTCCCCATATTTTCTCGTATCTTCATTGTTTACTACTCCTCTGGTCGTGGGCTTGTATCATCAGCGATTACAGGCACCAAGGCCCAAACGCCAGAAGGTCCACAATTGAATCTCCAAATTTCAGGATTGTAGGCTGGTCATTCGCCGCATGTATTGGGGTTATTAGACCCTGGTTGCTTTCGAACTTTTTGCCTATTCACCACCTGTGGAAACTGCCCTTACTACTTTGAAAACTCCGGAGGAAATGTCGATTTAAGATTCGAAATGTTGTCTTAGGTAAGGTTATGCCCGTCCCATGCCACTATGGGCATACACCTAATCGACTGGTTGTGCGCTCTTAATACTAAAATGTTGGCTTAAAACTTGAAATGATCCAACTCAAAAGTTGTTAATCAATTTAAGACACAAACACCGAAATCTTTGAAAAATTTCTCAGAATTTCCTTTACTTCCCGCCACCGAGGCAGTGTTCAATTTGCTTTGAATCACACGTTTCTTGTTCACTTCACTATTGTAGCCTTGCCATTTGAAAATACAAAAAATTTTCACAATTTCATGATGTTTTTTCAATTCAAACCAAACAAAAAACCGCTCAAAGACTCAACAAAAAGTTTTTATCTTACAAATTTCACACTTCTCTTCATCTCTCTTTACATGCCGTTACTTAACTAACTTCCCCCACTCCCTTTCGACGATTGGTATTCATAACAAACAAAGCAGCATGCATTAGCCACAAATGAATATGCAATGACGACATGCTCTGTCGTGATGGAGATGGGGAATCGGTGAGTAAGCGAGTTGGTCAGTCAATCAGCCATGCAGCGAGATAGTGAGTGAGTGAGTTCACTGAAATTGAAGTGCGCTCTTTAAAATTAAAAGGCGCCGCCAACAACATTCCCCCGTTCAAAGCTATTCTTGAAATGCATGTAGTGTGGATAGTGTTTGCCGCTGCCGTTGTTTTTTTGTTATTGGTGCTTTTGTTTTTGTGTTTGACCATCTTAGCGTCATTGTATGCGATGTTGTGTCTTCGTCCGTCATCGTTCGCATTGCCATTGCATGCATTCGTTGGTTGTTCGTGCGAAAATACCATTCAGATGATGCGATGCTGCTGCTGCTGCTGCTACTGCAGTACCCTCTCTCTGCTTTGGCAATCTGCCCGCTTGATTGCATTATAACATGAATGTAATGTAGATTCTCATAACGGCAAGGGTTGGTGGGGCTGGGCAAGAATTGTATGAGGGGATACTCGTAAAGTGGTTGTTTTCGCTATCGCTAGTGTATAAATTTGGACAATTGTTGTCTAGTCCACAGCTACATTTGGGTTGTTAAAATCTCTTTAATATGATTTTAGTGTTAATCGTTGTATTTCGTTTTTTTGTTTCTGGCATTTTTTTCTTATTGGGATGGGTTGTGAAGAGTTGCCATGTGGATTTTATTTATCAACATTCAGTTGTTCTGCTTTATTATTGAAAGTACCTATTGAGCAGGAATTAAAGCGACAATCTTTTGGAAGATTTTTATGCAAACTTTCTTCCGTTCCGTCGCGTTTTGCGATTAGCAGACTAATCTTGGTAGGCATTTTTAGACCTTTCGTTGTAACCATTTATCCAACTTTAAATTAAAAATAAAAAGGGGAATCCCAGGATTTAACATAAAAAATGCATGTGTGTGGTGCACGGCCGTTTAAGACCCGGATAATCGAGGTTCAACTGTACTCATATGTTAATTGTCTACACGATTCTAAAATCTTCGAACACCCTTCTGATTTGAAAGTTTCGCGAAATACTCTTTCAGAAAATTCATCTTGAGATCAAAACTCTCCAAGAATTGGGATTCGTAGACGACTCTTAGGCTAGCGATCATAATCTTCATCTAACGAGAAAGTGAGAGAGAGAAAGGGAAAGATAGGTAGAGCGCGGAAAAGAGAGAGAGATAAAGGGAAAGATAGAGAGAGCGAGGGAAAGAGAGAGAGGGCGTGAGAAAGCGAGAGAGGGCGAGGGAAAGAAAGAGGGAATGAGATAGAGGGTAAGAGAGAGAGTAAGAGAGAGAGAGGGTAAGAGGGAGAGAGGAAGAGCGAGGTTAAGAGGGATGAAAAAAGAGAGAGATGAAGAGCGCGGTTAAGAGAGAGAGATAGGGAAAGAGAGAGAGAGTCAGTGAGAGAGGTTAAGAGAGAGATAGTGAAAGATAGAGGCAAAGAAAGAGAGAGAGGGAAGAAGAAAAACTGTTATTTTGTTCAACCTATTTATTTAATTTAATTTTTTTTCAAAACTAAATAAAATTCTAAAGGAAAAAAAGTAGTAAAAAAATTAATAAGGAAATAAACCAGTAAAAGCGTACTAATTTCGGCCGGCCCGAATCTTTATACCCTCCACCATGGATCGCATTTGTCGAGTTCTTTTCCAGGTATCTCCTTTTAGGCAAACAAAGGATAAAAGAAAAGAATTGCTATGCTTATTGAGTTGAATGTTGGAGATCACAGTAGAAGACGTTGTGTACAATTTCAGCCAAATCGAATAAAATTGCGCCCTTTACAACAATCGACAATCGAAGAGACAGAGAGTGAGAGTTAGAGTATGAGAGTCATAAGAGAGATAAGATAAGAGAGATAAGGAGAGAGTTAAGAGAGATAAGGAGAGAGTAAATGAGACATAGTGTTGGAGAGGTAGAGAGACAGAGGGTGAGTGAGAGAGATATAAATATTGAGTGATTGAGAAAGATAGAGAGAGTGGAAGACAGGGAGAGAGATAGAGAGTGAGTGAGAACTTAAGAGATAGTGAGTGAGCGAGAGTGGTGGATAGAGCGAGAGGGATGAAGAGAGCAAGAGAAATGGAAACAGCGAGAGGTGAAGAAAGCGGGAGAGATAGTAGTTTATAGTAACAGAGAGTGAGTAAGAGAGAGTGTGTGAGAGAGAGATATAGAGCGAGTGAGTGTGAGAAATGGTAAGAGAGTGAAGAATAGAGATATATAGGGAATGAGTAGGAGAGCGTGGGTGAGAGAGGAAGAGTCTGAGTGAGAGAGTGAGTGATTGAAAGAGAAAGAGTGTGAGTATGAGTGAGAGAGTGATTGAGAGACAGAGTGACTGAGAGAGATCGAGAGATGGTGAAATAAAGAGAATGTGAGAGAGAGCGAGATAGTGATACAGAAAGTGAAAAAGTAAGAGAGAGAGATGTATTAATTGTCTCATTGAGAGAGAGAGAATAAATGTGAGAGTATGAGTGATAGAGAGACCGAATGAGGGAGTGAGTGTGACACTACATTGTAGCTGACACGAAGTGTTGCCAAGATCACATTGTTTAACTTTAAATGGCAGCTACGTGATATTTATTCCTTGTCCATAGGTAGGTACATTTCGAAGATAGGCAATATCGGACTTTATTTTGATTTACCTACTATGGGTTCATAAATTATGCGTTTTTCACAGTTTTTCAATGTGATTAATACATGGTATATCCAAGGTGTTGGTTATCCAAAATTCGTTCCGGCCCAACTTAATACCTGTTCCATGTTATTTTTTTCTATTTTCTCCTATTTAATTTCATTTTTATTTCATAGCTGGTTTTTATTTCCCTGCCAAAGCTTTTGTGTAGATTACAAACCACTTTAACAAATTAAAAAAAAAAAATACAACCATAAAGTTTCACTCTTTAATCTTAGCTCCCAGCCTCATTTTTAATTTCGGTATGGAAAGTATTCTGAATATGTATACCAGTATATAGGTATCTGTTGTGGGTATATGCATAGCCATGTTTATGCAAATTTGCCCCAAACTCTTGGCGACTTTGGAAATTTGTCCACATCTCTCCAAGGTGAGTTAGAGTTTGAGCGCCAAAAATTTATATTTATTGCCGACATTTTCTCTTGTGTTGCTGTTTTGTCTGTTTTTCTCTCTCCGTTAGTTGCATCCTTTCACTTTTCAATACACAATGAAATATAACTTCCTCATCTGCGATGCCATTCCATGATGGTGTGCTACCAAATTTTGCTTTTCTCGTGTTTTTCATGTTTCCCACCCAAACACCTTCCTAAGTTAGTTTGACTTTACTGCGACTGGATGGCTGGCTGGCTGGCTGACTGAATGGCAGAGTTGTTCCAGACTGTTTGTTAGTCCGTCTGCTTGTCTACTGATGTTAATCCCTAAAAGTTGATTTGAGAGGGATTTTTTGTTGGTATTTTGGGGAACTGGTGGAATGGCACAGTGAATACAGGTGGAGATAAAGAAAAATAGACTCAGTGTTCCCGCGATTTGGGTCCCGAGGTATCTTCATCGTAAGGTCATTTTTCTGACGAGTCGGCACGGCTTTCGGACTCGGTTTAAAATGGAGGTTCCTTATCATTGAGCTAAAAATTTAATCGGACTGCACTCATTGCTGCGAGAAAAGTATGCCCTGTTCCTAAAAGGAATGAGCATGGGGACAATTAATTTTTTTATTATATTACTACAGTGTCTTTAATAAACCTCGTTATGAGTTAAATCCCCTTCATTTCCCTAATAAAATCCTTGTCCTCACTAAACATTAGCTTACGACACCACTGTTCGCATTTCACTGCTACAAAGTCTGCCGCGTGGCAAAAGCGCCTTTTCGTTAATGCGAACATGTGGTAAGGGCGTGTGTTCTCATTGGGTTTGGAGTGTGCATCAGAGTGTATGTGTGCGAGAGTGGCTGTGCAAATGTGAAAAGGTTTATCTCCAAAAAAAATTGTACGTGAGTGCTTTGGTGCTTTGGTGTGTGGCTTACACGAGGAGGACGCCGGAGATTTATAAAGACTTGGCGGATTGAGACACTGACTGTGAACGCACGTATGAATGAAAGGATGGATGCATGCGCCCAAAGATGGTGGATGGTGGTGGTGGTGTTGCCCTTGAATTTAGTTTGTGAATCTTTTTCTCCTTCACCAAAAATTGAAGGGAAACGAATAACAACAAAAAGCAAATGAGGAAAATAACAACGCAATAACTCAAGTCAAAACTTGGCATACGTATGGATGTGTGTATGTATGTATGCATGTACAAACCCACACATACCGATCCAAGCGTTCGAGTTGCCAAACTACTACATTCTGAGAGTTTTAATGTGAAGGCCTCTTAAAAGGATGTTTGATGAGAACAAAATAAACGAAAAGATAAACCCCAAAGCGTAGGAGATTTTTTTTTTATTTTTGTTTTGTATGAGATATGGAGGCTGTTGTGGGTAATCTTCCCCACAAGAAGCAAAACTGTTATGACGTAGTTTCTTATTTTAGATGCCTTTAAGTTGTGAAAAGTTTTAGTGATGGTGGGAAAAATGCCGGAAGGTGTTGTGGGGCTTAGCAAGTGGTATAGCGGGAAACAGACAATGTGAGGAAGAGTGATTGGGGGAGGGAGGGAGAGAGAGAGTACATGAAAGCAGCATTAAAAATAAACATGATTGCCATATTTTTTAGGAGAAAAATGTTTGTAAATTAAAAAAATTGATGATTTAAAAATGGAAGAAATTTTGAAAAAAATATGAAAAACAAGAGAAAAGAAAATTTCAAAAAAATTTAATATAAAAAATTTTTCCTTTTCTTTTTGATCAAAATTTAAAAAAATATAAAAATAACAATTAAAAAATATAGAAATTATAGAAATAAAAAAAATACAAACAAATACAAAAACAAAATAAGAAATAAAGAAAAGAAAAAAAACAAAATAAAAAAAAAAATAATAAAATAAAAAAAAATTAAAAATAATTTTAAAAAAATTAAAAATTAATTTTAAAAAAGTAATAAAAACACAATAAAATACAAAAAAAAATCTAAACTAAATTTTAAAAATATTAAAAAATAAATTAAAAATGAATTAAAAAAAAACAAAAAAATGAAAATTAAATAAAAAAATATTTTTATACAAAAAAAGCAGAAATCAATAAGGATTGTCATATTTTTCACTGCAAAAAAAAAAAATTCTTTTAATTTATGAAAGTAAATTTTGGTATAAAATTTTATAAAGCAAATTTTCACATTTTTTTTTAAATTTTTCATTCAATTTCAATTTTTACCCAATTTCTATTAAATTAAAAAATTTAAAAATAAATAAAAAATTAAAAAAAAAATAAAAATAGATAAAATAAAATAAAATAGAAACAAAAAATTTTAAAGATTAAAAAAATTAAAAATTAATAAAAAAAATTACAAAAAATGTGGGAAAACAGAAAATTAAAAAAAAATAAAAAAATTAAAAAAATTATAAAAAAAGTTACAAAAACAAATATTTAAAAACTAAAAAAAAAATTAAAAATTATAAAAAATTATAAAAAATTAAAATTAAAAAAAATTAAAAATTATAAAAAATTAGAAAAAAATTAAAAATTATAAAAAATTAAAAATTATAAAAAATTAAAAATCATAAAAAATTAAAAGTTATAAAAAATTAAAAAAAAAATAAGGAAAAAACAATTAAGAAAAGTGCCACAAAAATCTATACCAAATTTTCACATTTTTGTAATTAAAAAAAAATTAAAAATTATAAAAAAATTAAAAAAAAAAATAATAAAGGTTTAATTAAAACTAAAACAAAAATTAAAAAAAAAACATAAAAAATTAAATATGAAGGAAATAAACAAATTAAAAAATTAAAAAGATTAAGAAGATTAAAAGGATTAAAAGATAAAAAATTAAAAACTAAAAACAAAATAAAAAAAATTTAAAAACTTAAAAAAATACAAAAAATAAAACGATTTTCGATGTTTAATATTTGTTTTTGTGTTCTCTAAACTCGAAATATAAGTATCAACCCTCGTTAGGGCATAGTGTGGCCACGCACTTACTTTCTTTAACGCCTTTTTAATATTTACTTCAATGTTTAAATAAGTGTGTTTGCCAAAGTTGTATTTAACCGCAAACTTCATTGTCCATAGCCGTAGCTTAATCTACTGACTGACCTTCATGCCAATGAACACCAAGTAGGGCAACACGCACCACACCACACACACCCGCAATAGTGACCTGTTTTAGCATACTCTTTCTCTCGCACATACCAGTCACCTCTCGCGCTCGCGCACTCTCACCACTAATACTCCCACCTATGGCTTCCCATTCACACTAATAACGGATGCTTAAGCTAAAAGTAACAACAATTTGCTATGTTTGTGCTTCTAATTGTTTTCACTGAAAGTTAATTCCTCATTTTCATGGATTTACTTTTCGGAAAATTAATTTTCATATATATTCTGCACATCTCTAGAAAAATATCTTTCGATTGATGCCAATTTCATTAAAATCCATTCCGCCGTTTGGGCGTAATATATACCACAAACTCGCCTTTATAAAACCCTTGGCCGTTTATTAATATATATTACAATCATAGGGTGAACCGAAAAAAAGGAAAATAATTGGTGAAGGTATAAATGGCCAAATATTTGGAATCTGAGTAAAGTCGGATGATAATTGAGCCCTCAAAATGAGAAGTTTGTTTTAATTATTTCGTTATTTTTTCTTTTATATATTTTTTATGGTTTTTATATATTTTTCTATATTTTTTAAATCTATTTTATGTTTTGTTTTTTAATATATTTTTGATGATTTATGTATTTTTTTTATTGGTTTTTATTTCATATTTTTATATAATTTTTATATGTATATCTATATATATTTGTTTATTTATTATTTTTTTATTAGATTATATTTTTAATTATTTCGTTTTCTTTTTTATAAAACGGTGTTGAAATTTTAAAATTTGAATTTCGAACAACATTTTCCAAACCCACTGTGTCATTTCACATTTATCTGCAATAAAAGTGTGGGTGGTTTTCAAGAACTGCGCCATAAATGATGACAAATCTAAAGGAAGGGAAATGCCTGGGGGTAAAATGAATCTTCTCAAGAGCAATGAAGCATAATTGCCGCTGCTTCTGCTGCTGCTACTACTTCTTCTTGACAGAATCCCCCCTTCAAATCTCAAGATGCTAGACTTGAGTTGTTCTTCATTTGTCCTTTTTGGCGGGCTGGGCTAAAAGCAAAGTTTAGAAAATTTCCAATAAAGGAATTTTTCGAGTGTCTACTGTCTGGTGGTCTTCATTCCATTACCATTACCATTTCCAATGACATCGAAATCGACATCGCCATCGCCATCGCCATCTCTATCGAAAACATCATCACAGCCGTTTGCTTTTTGTTATTGGGCTTGTTATTGTTTTTTTTTTTCTAATTCTTTTGATATTCTCTTATTGCCAGTTTAGCAAATGTTTATGGGCTGGGTGGGTGTATGGCGAATGGCTATAAGGTTTTGGTACTTTTCCTTTAAGCCTCCCTTTTCCCTCACAGTTGGGTCCTTATCATTCAATCTTCCCTTACAACTTGAAGTTTCAGTTCATAATAAACTTTGAACATCCCTTAAATGACAAATATGATTGCTTGTAGATACTTTGTTTTTGTTTTTGGCTTTGCTTTGCTTTCTCTACTGTTCTTGTTGTTGTTGTCGTTGTAATTGTAATGAATTCACTTTTGTTTGTCGTTTCTTCTTTTGAACGACGACGATGA
The DNA here is from genome assembly GCF_963082655.1 of Stomoxys calcitrans. Taxonomy (NCBI): domain Eukaryota; kingdom Metazoa; phylum Arthropoda; class Insecta; order Diptera; family Muscidae; genus Stomoxys; species Stomoxys calcitrans. The sequence continues at coordinate 194,273,453 of NC_081553.1, forward strand.
CGACTGGCTTTTCTGGCTTCCTTTTTCCGTTCTGTTGTGGGGTAACAAAGTTTCGTTGTAGACTTTACTTGCTTTTATGCTTTCTATGCCTTCTTTTGAGGCGTATTATCTGGAATTTTTGTGTCTTTATTAAGTTTTGTTTTTATAAAAAAAACAAAAATTTTGTATTGAGGTAAAATTTTACGAAACTGGATTTGGGTAAGATTATATGTCTAAAGATTTTCCATCAACAGGTGGTAGATCTACTTTACTCCAAGATTGGTTGGAAAATTCGTTCCCTTCTCCCATAGTGTTGGACAATACTGCATGTCGCCTCGAGAAATTTTAAAGAATCGAAAACTCTTACTTCTAGACTTTTTACCAAAAATTCTGATGTTTGATTCGTACTGCATTCAAATACTTTTTATACCCTCCACCATTGGATGGGGGTATATTAACGCTAACCTTCGAAGAAGTAAAGCTAGCCGCTTGAAATTCTTCATAAATAATTCTTATTGGGATTGGGTTGGGATTGTAAATGGGCCAAATCGGTCCATATTTTGGTATAGCTGCCATATAAACCGTTCTTAGGTCTTGACTTCTTGAGCCTCTAGAGGGCGCAATTCTCGTCTAATTTGACTGAAACTTTGCCATTGATATTTTGGTATCACTTTCAACAACTGTGCTAAGTATGGTTCAAATCGGTGCATGTTTTGATATAGCTGTCATATAAACCGATCTTGGGTCTTGATTTTTTGAGCCTCTAGAGGGCGCGATTATTGTTCAATTTGGCTAATATTCTGGGTGAAGTGTTTTGGTTTGGTTTGACAACTGCGCCAAGTATGGCTCAAATCGTTGCATAACCTGATATAGCTCCCAAATAAACCGATCTCTGATCTTGATTTCTTGAGCCGCTAGAGGGCGCAATTATTTTTCGATTTGGCTGAAATTTTGCATGAAGTGTTTAGGTTTGACCGTTACAACTGTGCCAAGTATGGTCCAAATTTAAAATAGCCATTGAGTGGAGCGGACGTGTTTTCATTTCGCTCCTCAAAAAAATTTACGTATCTCGGAATAGGTACTACCTATTACGAAAAAATTTTAAAGCCTTTTTTGGAGGAGGCTCACATTGAACACCAAAGACCCAACAGCTGCGGCGGTGGCGTCAGACCGCAGCATGTTATCCTCCCCTCCTATAGTTGTGGGTGCCTTGGCACCTGTAGTCGTGAGTAATGCTTCAAGCCCACAACTAGTCAGTCAGACTAATTAATGATGGAGAGAAGGATAAACCAGATGGATGCACAGTTCGTCCCCAGCCTTTAAGTAAAATGGGTTTCCGACTCGTATTCAGACAGCGACAGTGTCAATGAAACAGTCATCGCAGCCGAATCGAGAGATGAGGGCAGAGGGACGACGGCAGAAGTGAGCGATGGCTTTGCTAAGCTCATAAGCAGACCGGGAAAGCGATTCGGGGGCACGACGAAGGAGACAGAGGAGTATGTAACGGCAGCGTAATCGGGCGAAAGTACTGTATGCTGGAAAGAGAATCAGATCTCCCGAAGTGTATAACGCTGCTAAAATACTGAAGAAAAAAAAGGAGCTCTCCGCTTTCAAGTACTCTGGGAAGACCAAGCCAGCCCCCCCCCCCACAATGGAGATATCAGACAGTGTCCTGTGGAGGGAGACAAAGTCGGAACAGGAACGAAGGAAGCGCGCATGGCCTCTGAGTCTTCATGGTGGACTGTGATTTCTAAAAGGAGGCCACAGCCATCACGGAAAGGGAAGATGGTCGTTGAGAAAGGTAAGGGGCCGCCCTCTTACGCCGGAGTGGCAAGGAAGCACAACAGAGATGAGATGACTTATGCAGTCATCGACATGGGCTGTGCATTCGATAGGATTCCACCAGATCGTCGGTCTCTGATAAGACATTTGGTATACGATTAGGTTATCGAACATATATTGAACTCTGAAGGGGTCCACCCATACGAATTATGAGCTGTGGGTATAGAGGGGACATCTTAACTTTGCTTCAACGAAATGTATTGATACCGTCAAAAAGCTAGTTGGAAGTATCCACACTCCCTGAAGATGAAAATCCCATAGCTCACAAAGGCGACGGTCTTCATCAAAGATGTGGGAGGCGAAATCGCGACGGTGCGCATGGTAGAAGTCTTAAACAAGCAAAACCAAGATTTGGCCCTAGAAAAATTGCAGTCTTTCCACAGGGAGGAAAAGGAGGAAGGAACTCTACTTGTGGTGGGCATTGATCAAGTCTCCATTACAAGTTTGGCTAAGACTAAAGACATGGTGTACTATGGGGCCATGACAGCCTTTTCCAAGATTGGGAAGACAAGGAATATCCTCATATTGAGCCATCAGGCGGTGCAGTGGCGGGACACTCGATAACGCCTAACTCACAGAGGGCCAACGACGAGATAATCATCGATTCTCTCCATATTGGGAAGACTCGGATAAGTGAAGATCAATGACTTTCTCGAAATGAGGAAAACTAGGATGGATTAAGATCCTAATGCTGAAACATCAGGCAGTGCAGTGACAGCGAACTCAATGCCGCCTAACGCGCAGGGAGCCGACGATGAGACCACAACCTTCTCCCAAAAAGTTCATTTACTCAAGATTTGAAAGACTAGTAAAGGCAAAGATCCTAATATTGAAATATCTGGCAGTGCAGGGACGGTACTCTCAATTCTTTCCTAGAGAACCACTTAAAAGTGCAAATATTTTGACTTTACACCATAAAGCACTACCAAAGGAACCGTCATTCAGAATATAGAGAAAATTTTCGTTGCTGTTAGCAGTAAGTGGCATACCTTTCACAAATTTTATAAAATAAAATCCTGATAGCCCGGCCGATACGGGATGACTATGAGCAACTTTGAGCTCCGACTTGTGTGGTGCCCATCGTTATCACGGGAAGCTTAGCTGAAAGCTACCGGGTGCGTCCACAGGTTGCGGATGGTGGAAAGCTCCGTTTTTATGCGGAGTAGCTGTAAATGCGGCCGCGGTCAGTCAGCGATTTTCGAGAGGAGAGTCTCAGTGAGGAGTCAGGTGGCACTGGCTCTTAACTAAATACTGAGTGCCAATGATACTCGAGATGACAAGGCGAGTTACTGGCGCCTTCAAATAACCAATGGCCAACATCAGCGTCTGTTCCCAGGTTAGGGGCGGCTGGCGGCGAGCGTCGGATCTTGGAGCAAGCGGCTCGCCACAACGAGGGATACATGCAATCCCACAAGCCCATGCGGTTGGGGCGCTGGGCCAGTAACCCGCCCCCGGAAAACATAGAACTACTATGAAAAACAAAGGAATAGTAAAAACGGACCCCCAACGTTTCGCACCCGTTTGAACATGGCGAGGAAAGTACGATCTGACACTGCACGGAAGCTGGACATTGAAAAGCTGCAGACACAACAAATGGCAGCGGCATACTCCACTCGACTGACCCAACTGCTTGATGAAAGCACTCCTTGTTCCGATGATATAGGGGCGCAGGGGCAAATTATTGCCCACTCCATGGAAAATGCCGCGAAATCCATACTTGGGTACCGAAAGCCTCCTCCAAAAAACCCATTGTACGACCAAGAGTGTCGCGATGCTACTGAAGCCAAGAATGCGGCATATAGAGCAACCCTACAATCAGTAGCAACGCGCCAGATGAAGGAGAGGTATCGGGAGAAAAGGAGAGAGGAGAAACGTCTATTCCGCAGAAAGAAAAAGGAAATGGAAAGACGTGAGTGCGAGCGAATTGAGATGTACAGGAGTCAGAATGAAGTCCGGAAATTCTACCAAAGAATGAAACACCAAACCGATGGCTTTGGTGCAGGCACATCCTCCTGCAGAGACAAAGAAGGAAATCTGGTAACTGACACAGACAACATGCTGATGATATGGAAATTCTACATTTTACCCAACTGCTAGTGTCCGATGTTGGCGGCGAAGAGGATACCGCAGAATCAATCCCTGACGATGGTATAGAATGTTTACCTCCTAGTCAGAATGAGGTCCAAGTAGCAGTAACCCGACTAAAGAACAACAAGGCAGCAGGAGCCGACGAGTTACCCGCTGAACTATTTAAGACCGTTGGCGACACGCTGATAAGACGTATACATCAGCTTATCTGGCTAGAAGAACGCATATCCTATGATTGGAACCTCAGCATACTATGTCCCGTACACAAGAAAGCAGACAAGACGGAATGTGCCAACTACAGAGGATTAAGTCTCCTTCCCATCGCATGCAAGATACTCTCGAGCGTACTGTGTGAAAGATTAAAACCTAAAGTCAATGAGATAATTGGGCCCTATCAATGCGGTTTTAGACCAGGTTAATCCACCCTAGACCAGATATTCACACTGCACCAAATCCTGGAAAAGACCCGAGAAGGATAAATCAACACCTACCACCTCTTTGTTGACTACAAAGCCGCCTTCGATACTCCTTTACGTTCAAAGGTATTTCAAGCCATGTCTGAGTTTGGTATCCTTGCCAAATTAATAAGACTCTGCAGGATGACACTTGCTGATACGCGTTCCTCAGTAAGAATAGGAAAGTATCTCTCCGAATCATTTAATACCAAACGAGGTTTCAGACAAGGAGACAGCCTCTCGTGTGATCTCTTTAATATCCTGCTGGAGAAGATTATACGAGATGCAGAAGTGAATAGATATGGCACACTAATCACAAGAGAGCACATGCTACTTGCCTATGCCGACGATATCGATATCATAGGTCGGTCACCGGAAGTATTAACTGCAGCCTTTGAAAGAATCGAAAGAGAGTCAGTGAAAATAGGTCTGGCAGTAAATGGAGATAAGACGAAATGGATGGTCTCCACTCCCAAAAAGCCTTGTACAACCGAGCAGATAAAGAACATGGAGAAAGTTGGGAACCACAACTTTGAGATAGTCAGTAACTTTATCTACCTCGGCACCGCCGTAACCGAAACGAATGACACCAGTTTTGAGATAAAGCGAAGAATAATACTGGCAAACAGATGCTACTTTGGACTAAGTAAGCAGTTTAGAAACAAGGCCATCTCTCGACAGACGAAGACTACCCTTTACAAGACACTGATACTACCCGTGCTGTTATATGGTTCTGAAGCATGAGTACTTGTAAAAGCAGATGAGGCAGTGCTTGGAGTATTTGAGAGAAAGATTCTTCGTAAAAAATATATGGACCAGTTTGCGTAAACGGAGAATATAGGTGACGTATGAACCACGAGCTGTATGACGACGAAAGCATAGTTACACGCATCAAAATACAACGGCTGCGTTGGCTAGGTCATGTTGTCAGAATGGATGAAGAAGCTCCAGCATAGAAGTCTTTTGAAGGCAAACACGGTGGTACACGCAAACCGGGAAGACCAAAAGCCCGATGGAAAGATCAAGTTGTGGGAGACACCTCGAAACTTGGTGTCAGAGATTTTAGAATGAGCGCAGAATATCGAGGCGCTTGGAACGCTATTCTACGTTCGGCTAGTGGAAGAAATATTCTGTCATAGCCAATTAAAGTAAAGTAAGTAAAATCCTGATAGTCTCCCACATTTATAGATATAAAGCTTCTTTTTGTCTCTGGGCAATATTTCAGTGGTTTTATCCTGGTGAACCACAGTGTATTTAAAAGTCCATTATGTGCTGCATCATCAGTGTCTCTGCTACCAAATTTGAAGATAATCCATATATGATTTAAAAAGCTTGCGCCATCTTTATGCTAGAATTGGAAACTTCCAGGTCATGCATTTTTGGCGTTTAAGACCTGGAACCCTGTTTAAAATCATTTTAGTTAAAATATAAAAAAAAACTTTGTTATGCTTTCCTAAGATTATTACCCTGTTTTTTTCTCCATAAACCAATTTACCTGATTTGCCTATCTCCCATCTGTTTGCATAACTTCTTTTTTTCTTTTTTTTTAGTCTTACACTTTCATATTAAAATAAGCAACATTCTTAATGAAGAATTTTATCTCGTACTCTTGGTGACTTTAATCGAAATGGAAATAAAATTAAAGAACGAGAAAAAAAAAATTCTTAATTATCCTAACATCAATATTGGAAGCTGGGCATAAATGACAGATTTTCAACATTCATTTGAGATAATAAGCGTATCAATTGTGCCGCCGGAAACCCAAATTGTATTTTTTGTTTTTGTCTTCAAGTTGTTGGTTGGATGGTGGTTGTTTTTTGAGGAGTGGAACAAATGAAGTGGCACACAGTGGGTTTTGGAGAAAGGAAATGCCTTTGACACTTTAAGGCATTCGAAGTTGTTTCAGGAAGTTCAGTAAGCTAAGCGAAAGTGCTAATATAATTTATCGAAAGTTTTATGCTTGGCAACGCGCAACTATTGGGTTGCCCAAAAAGTAATTGCGGATTTTTTAAAGAAAGTAAATGCATTTTTAATAAAAATTAGAATGAACTTTAATCATATATACTTTTTTTACACTTTTTTTTCTAAAGCAAGCTAAAAGTAACAGCTGATAACTGACAGAAGAAAGAATGCAATTACAGAGTCACAAGCTGTGAAAAAATTTGTCAACGTCGATTATATGAAAAATCAGCAATTACTTTTTGGGCAACCAATAGATTGTTTGGTGACGTTATTAAAAATTGTTAACGCTGCAGATTTTGTTTTCCTCTGAGAGACAAATCTGCTATCGTCGTTGGTCTTTTAAAAATGTCCACTAATTTCATATCTCTGAAATTGTTAGTTAGAGGTTAGGTTGAATGAGGATGACACCAGACATTAGATGCCTTAGTATCCGCGCGAGGCCAAATACGGCCCACTGTGATTTCTCAATAGACTTTTTCTCTTCGATATGGGTAGATTAACTGCCGATTCCACTGATTGACGATATTGATGATAGAACAATAAATAGCAGACTTCATGGATACAGTCCCCAGAGTGATTCTTCAAGTCAAGTCTTTCTTTCCCGCTTCAAACTGGGTGGATTAACTGGTGCCATCACTGATTGATTCACAATTGATCACGGTTCCCTCTCGTACCACTTTGATGATAGGACAAATGACTTCAATCTTCCTGGATTCAGTACTCTCAACTCCTCCAATGCCTGAAAGAAAAAAGTGTCCAGTATCTTAAGGCCGGACATTGACAAAGAAAATGATAACTATCTTCCGCGGGGTCAGTTCCATGTCATCAGCGACAGATATCAATATTTGAGAGAGGCGGGTGAATATCTTCTCTCGCAAGCAAATCAGCCTTCTCGTTACCTGTCAAATTCAGGGATCCAATACAGGGTCATCCAGTGATGCCTATGTAGTTGCTCCAGAGAGAGAGACGACATTGATACGGCGCTCTAGATCCTAACGTCGCACCCATAAGAGTCTTAAGCGCTAGCTGACTATCGCTAAATATGCAAATATCCGACCGATCCATATTCCTTGACAACATTAGCATCGCTGCCCTGACAATCGTCCCTCATCCCATGAGAGACGTCCAATTGTAGTTCCGCGCAGTGTATTCCGCAACCGGTCCCACTATTCACCTTCGATCCATCTATAAAGATAGTAAGATTCCCAAGCCTGACCCGCCCTCTCTGCCACTCCGCCAAGGTAGGTATTATCACTTGTAACCTGCTGTTCACCATATCCACCCTTGTCATGTAGTCAGTCCGCAGGTCAGCAATAGCCACGTTGAGTATGTCCGTGTGTCTGGCCGGCAGACTCTGAAGTCGACAGACCTTAGTATTTTTCCTTGCTACAGCTCCAAATATTTTTCCTTGCTATAGCTCCTATTTAAGGGGTAATTATGCACCCTTACGTTATACCAAATATCTGTATCTGGTAAACAAATTTGAGGTCAACCAAGCATTAGGGGAACGCCCCACCCCACCTAAGACCCAAGAGGCGGATCATATCTTCCAAACCTTCCAAATCTGATATGCATATTTGCTGTCAAGTGTAAGGAGGGCACCCCAGGGGGAGAGTGAGGGATTTTAACGAAAGCTTTATGGAATTATAGTATGCATCTGATGAAGCTGGAGGGCCACCGAAATGTGTTAGAAAGATCCGTCCCCCCCTATAGAACTCTCCAAACGGACATATTGGCCGATTGGGAAAATAGAAGCTCAAATGAAAAAGATTGGTATGTCAACTTTGGGACCATACGTCCAGGGGCCAAATACGGGGTCAAATCTGGCATTCATTCTCAAGCTTTTGTGGTATAACCTGGTCTCCTCAGTCGAAGTCCAGGAGGGGGAATTGAGACTCCCTCCTTAGCTGCAGAGTCTACAGGAATCGAGTTTTTGAGGCCGGAGTCGGAATATTTAGGCGGAATCGGACTATTGAACCGGAATCGGACTATTGAACCGGAATCGGACTATTGAACCGGAATCGGACCTTGGTTCGGAGTTGAGCACGTTTGCCCGACTACGAATTAGGGGTCTAGCCCTAAGTCGGAGTCGCAGAGCGGTTCGGAGTTTGGATCGGACTTTGGTTCTGAGTTAAGCACGCTTGCCCCGCCTCCGACTTAGGGCTAAACTCTTAAGTCGGATTCGGAGAGCGGTTCCGAGTCGGGATAAGCATGTTTAACGCCGAATTCAACTCCGGTCGATTCCGCAGCCCTGCTAGAGAAGGTGTCTCGATTCCCCCTTCTGGGGATTTAAAGAGATCAGGACATGTATAGCGATCGGTACAATCAGGGATTTAAACGAAAGATTTTTGGGAGTAGAACACGAATCTGATGAAGTTAGTCGGGCCACCCTAATTTATAAGCTTGTTAGGAGGGTACACCCAACCCACACAACCCTCCAGACGAACATATAGACCAATTGGTACAATATCAGATTGAAATCAAAGGTTTTTGACTGCCAAATTTTGGACCATATGTCTGGGGGCCAAATTCAGAGTCAAGTTTCGAAGGGCACTCACGCTCAAGTATCTAAGAGAACTCACCCTTTACTCACATTTAAACAGATTAGAACAGTAAGGGATTGAAAAGAAATCCTCTTGGGAGTATAGTGTGAATCTTTTGGAGCTAGGGAATGTGTTAGGAAGAACCGTCCACCCCATAGAACTCTCCAATCGGACATGTAGAGCGTTTTGGAAAATAGAGGCTCACATGAAAGATATTTGTATGTCATATTTGGGACCATACGTCCGGGGGCGAAAGACGGGATCAAGTCTTTGAGGGCACTCACCCTCAACGCTCTGTGGTAAATTCTAGGCATAGGTAGGCCCTAGGGCAAATAAATTCGCCCTTTTGAACATTTGAACAAATCAGGATATGTTGAATGATCGGGACAATAAGGGATTTAAACGAAATGTTTTTGGATGTAAAATACAAGTCTGGTGGAGTCAGGCTGGCCACCTTAATATAAAAGCTTGTTAGGAGGGTCCATTCAACCCACAGAACCCTCCAGTCGAACATATAGATCGATTGGTACATTATGAGATTCAAATCGAAGATTTTTGACTGTCTAATTCGGGACCATCTGTCTAGAGGTCAAATTCAGATTCAAGTTTCTAAGGGTGCTCACCCTTAAGTATCTAAGGGAACACATCCTTTAATCACATTTAAACAGATCAGGACATGTAAAACGATCAGGACTATAAGGGATTTAAACGAAAGCCGGGAGTATAGTATGAATCTTGCGGAGCAAGGGGGGTCACTGTACCATTTTAGGAGGATCCGTCTTTGACGCCACTCCCCCTCAAGCTTCTGTCCCTAGAGAGGGGGCCTCATTTTCCCCTTCCGGATATTTAAACCGATCAGAACACGCAGAGTGAACGGGTACGAGTATGAATATGATGAAACTAGGGGAGCCACACTGACCTATGAGCGTCCTCCCACCACCTATAACCCACTAATGGGACCTGTAGAACGATTGGTACAATACTGGTCTTAAATGACATGATTTTGGCTGCAAAATTTAGGACCATATGGAGGCCACCCTAGCGCAGAGGTTAGCATGTCCTTCTATGACTCCGAAAGCCTGGGTTTGAATCCTGGCGAGAACATAGGCTATAGACCGATTCAGACCCTATTTGACACGTATGCTGAAGACTATGGAAGAAGCCGTTGTACAAATTTTCAGGTAAATCGGATAAGCATTGCGCCATCTAGAAGCTGAAGAAGTCAAGATTCAAGATCGGTTTATATGACAGCTATATCAGGCTATGGACCGATTTCCACCATACTTAGCACAGTTATTGGAAGTCATAACGAAACACGTCATGCGAAATTTCAGCCAAATCGGATAAGCATTGCGCCCTCTAGAGGCTCAGGAAGTCAAGATCCCAGATCGGTTTATATGACAGCTATATCAGGTTGTGGACCTATTTCAACCATACTTAGCACAGTTGATGGAAGTCATAACGAAATACGCCATGCCGAATTTTAGCCAAATCCGATTGGAACTGCGCCCTCTAATGGCTCAAGAAGTCAAGATCCAAGATCGGTTTATATGGCAGCTGTATCAGGTTATGGACCGATTTCAACAATACTTAGCACAGTTGTTGGAAATCATAACAAAACACCTCATGATAAATTTGAGATAAATCGGATAAGAATTGCGCCCTCTAGAGGCTGAAGAAGTCAAGATTCAAGAGCGGTTTATATGACAGCTATATCAGGGTATGGACCGATTTCAACCATACTTAGCACAGTTGTTGAAAATCATAACAAAACACCTCGTGCAAAATTTCAGCCAAATCGAATAAGAATTTCGCCCTCTAGTGGCTCAAGAAGTCAAGATTCAAGATCGGTTGATATGTCGGATATATCGGGTTATGCACCTATTTCAACCATGCCTGGAACAAAACATCTCATGCTCATTTTCAGTCAATTCGGATAAGAATTGGGCCCTCTAGAGGCTCAAGAAGTCTAGATCCAAAATCGGTTTATATGGCAGCTATATCAAAACATGGACCGATATAGCTCATTTACAATCCCCTCCGACCTACACTAATAAGAAGTTTTTGTGCAAAATTTCAAGTGGCTAGCTTTACTCCTTCGAAAGTTACCATGCTTTCGACAGACAGACGGACGGACGGACCGACATGGCTAGACCGGCATATTTCCCGGAGATACAGTTACAGAATGACGTAATTAGTATATCCCCATCCTATGGTGGTGGTTTAAAAAAAAAAACAGACGGACGGACATGGCTAGTACGTTATATATGCCTATAAAAAATATATTTTCCTTTCCCCTAACCCACTGTCCAGTCTTCCCATTACAAATGTTTGCCATTGGAAATAAGATTTTGTGTGCTGTTGTTGTTGCTGTGTTTCTGTGAAAATTGGCAGGCTGTGTCGTATTTAACTTTATGCCGCCATGGGATTACGTCCATATGGCCAGATCTCATGCTCTCATAACTAAGAGGCGGCGAGCACAATGATGATTCACGGCATGCGACTAAGGGACCTTTGAATGTCGTCGCACACACAAACACACACTCACACACAAACATACACTCGGGTTGCCATAGTCGCTGTTGAAGCCGTGCGCCATCAATCAGTTATTTGAGTAGGATGATGATGGTCTTGCCTGCTTGTTGTTGTTGTTGTTATTATTATTCTTTCACCCACCTTGTGACGCAGTTATAACAATTCACAAAATGAAAACAACAGCAACAACAACAATGCCAGAAGAAGAATATCACAGAGCACACACATAATAAAAAGGGAACAATCACTACCATCCCTTTAGGCATAGCTTTACCCCCATTTCAATACCATCAACCCCATTTGTGAAACTGTGTAATGTCTTTCCATATATACAATATTTTTGATCGTTTTGCATGGAGGCAATGGTTATTGTTGCTGTTGTTGTGGTTCCTTTCAACTAAGTTATGACTTGTATATCACATCCTTAATTGCAAATCCTTTTATAATTGTTTCTTTAACAGGTTTTCTTTGGCTGCCTTATAAAATTGTTTACACTTCCTGCTACTGGCTCTTTGTTCTCTCATTTTCATTCTCACCCTCTCTCTCTCTCTCTCACTCTCTTTCTCTACCGGGGGAGATGTATTCATGTTATTACGTTGTTATATTTTCATATACCCCCCACCTCTCCTCTCTCTCGCCACTCTATTGTTTTTTATTTGTTGCCATTCCTCATATTTTACCATGCTTAAGCTCTGTGTGCAGAGCGCCGCATGACCAAGGAGGTGGATAGGTTATAGAGGTGGAGGTGGGATGTGCTTGTGTTTGTTTGAAAGGTCTATTGCTTTGATGGTAGTAGGTAGCATTGGTCATTGTTTTTGTTTTTGTTTTGTTTGACATTGTTGTTATTCTTAATTTTGCTATATTGACACAGTAGAACGTGTGCCGCTTAAACCATCATAGAAGTTATGAAAGCAAGATGTTGTACTCACTCTTTTATATGAGCATATGTTATGAATGGCATTGAGGGAGAGTAGGTAGGTTTATTAGGAATTTTTCCAAATTTTAATTAATACCCATCTCGTGTTACCTAAAATAATAAACAAATAAGGCTATAAGAAAAGGTGAAATCATCCGATTAAAGAACTTGTCATTTAATCTGTAAAGGTCCTGCATTTATGGCCCACGCCACAACTGTGGCAGAGGGTTTTGCTAGTAAAACTTAGAAGAAGGGTAGGAAGACCCATTCTTAAGTTAATAGATTCAGAATAACTTCCTTATTTCATTTAGCCATATCCGTCTGTTTGTCTGTCCGTCCGTCCGTCTGTCTATATTTTCTTGTTTTCAAAGTACAAATGGAGTTTATGATCCAATTCCCTGGAAAGCTTCCACAACTGTGGCTGATGGTATTGTTAGCAAAACTTAGAAGAATGGGAGGAAGACCCATTCTTAAGTTAATAGATTCAGAATAACTTCCTTATTTCATTTAGCCATATCCGTCTGTTTGTCTGTTCGTCTGTTCGTCCGTCCGTCTGTCCGTCTGTCTATATTTTCTTGTTTTCAAAGTACAAATGGAATTTACGATCCGATTCTCTGGAAGCTTCATCTACTGGACCGTAGTTGAGCCAGATTTTCTTTGTTTTGATGGCGAAAGGTCAAAATGCCCAAAACGGCATTCATTCGGTAACTGTTTAGCGTTTCCGCTATTGTGTCCTCGTGATGATTCAGGGGCTTTCTTTTGTTTCGCGAAACTTCTTGCTGTAGTTCATAAGAATCCAGAATTGACTCTGGGCGGACGAACGCGTAAAGCAAGCCGCTTGAAATTTTGCACAGATGCCTAATATAGATGTAGGTCGTTGGGGATTGCATATCGGTTCAGATTTAGATATAGGCGCTATATAAAACGATCTCCCGATTTGATTATTTGAGCCTCTGGAAGCCGCAATTCTTGTCCGATTTGGCTGACATTTTGCAGGAGATGTTTTGCTATGACTTCCAACAACTGAGTCAAGTACGGCCAAAATCAGTCTATAACTGCATATAGCTTCCATGTAAGCCGGTCTCGTACTAGATATTATCTTTGAATTGGAAGATATAAGTGGAAGAATATGCGACTGGGAAGTAATGGATGATCACAGCTTCTCTGATCATCGTTATATTAGTTTTAGCCTTGGAGAAAATACTGGAGGAGTGGTCCCTGGGCTAAACAGAAGAAAGGCGGTTTGGGATAAATTTCGTCACAAATTCTGCACCACTATCCCTTCTAGACTAGAAAAGGAAGTGGAAACTACGGAGGATATAGACATAGTGGTCAAGCGGATCACGACGACCCTGAATGACACGCTTGTGTCAGCATGTTCTAGTGCCAAGCCAAGGGACAAACAGCGATCGCCATGGTGGACCCCAGAGCTGGTTGGTCTAAGAAAGGACTGCAAAAAACTCTTCAACAGAGCAAAAGCCACAAGAGCACCACACGATTGGAACATCTATAAGGCTGAGCTAAGAATATATAAGGGCGAGCTTAGAAATGCTCAGAACAAATCTTGGGTAGAATTCTGCAGCTGCGTGGAGGATACATCTGAGGCCTCTAGGCTAAGGAAGATTCTGTCCTCGAGACCTATTACGGTGGGGTATATCCAGAAGTCAGAGAATGTGTGGACAATGTCTAGTGAGGAAACACTAGAACTACTCATTGATTCACATTTCCCGGGAAATTCTACAACGTGGCGCCATAAGAGGTTGTCCCTGATAAACATTCGACGGAGGCCATTAGGAAAATTGTGTATGAGCCCAAAAACCCTTTGGGCGATAAGAAGTTTCGACTCCTTTAAGTCGCCGGGCCCTGGTGATATATCACCGTTGGAATTACAAGCTGTGTCTGGTAGACTGGTTCCTTGGCTTAGGGAGATATATTCTGCTTGTATCAGAATGTCATATATACCTGTGGGATGGACGGACACAAAGGTCATTTTCTTTCCGAAAGCAGGAAAATCTTACCACAGGAAGACGAAAGATTTTCGTCCTATTAGTCTGCCATCCTTTATGCTGAAGCAAGAGTCTTCAGGGGTTGATGGAAACATATCTTAGGGCAAAGATCCCTGGAGGTCGCCTGTCGCGGCAGCATTATGCATATAGTAAAGGCAAATCTACTGAAATAGCCCTTCATGACCTAGTCGGCTGCATAGAGGGTTCTCTCGCTGTCAAGGAATAGACAATGGTAGCATTTCATGACATTGGAGGTGCTTTCAAAAATGAACCGAAGTCAATCATGAAGGAGTTGGAGTTTCTAGGCATCAACTCTACCGTAAGAAAATTTATTAATAACTTTCTTACTAAAAGATGCATTGCGGCAGGCTAGGGATCTGTGGATCTAAAAAGATGGGCCAGCAGAGGAACACCTCAAGGAGGTGTACTGTCTCCTCTACTTTGGCATATAGCCAATAACAATATATTGGGTTGCCCAAAAAGTAATTGCGGATTTTTCATATAGTCGGCGTTGACAAATTTTTTCACAGCTTGTGATTCTGCAATTGCATTCTTTCTTCTGTCAGTAATCAGCTGTTACTTTTAGCTTGCTTTAGAAAACAAGTGTAAAAAAAGTATATTTGATTAAAGTTCATTCTAAGTTTTATTAAAAATTCATTTATTTTCTCTTAAAAAATCCTTAATTACTTTTTGGGCAACCCATATTATTGTCTCTGGACCCGGTAGGGAATAGCTGGGAGCACCACACAAGCTGGAACATTGAGCTCCGATATGTGTGGTGTTTATTGCTGTAACGAGTAGCTTAGTTGCGAGCTATCGGGCGCGTCCACAGTTTGCGGATAGTGGAATGCTTCATTCGGAGTAGCTGTAACAGCAGTCGCGGACAATCAGCGGTATCGAGCGGGGAGTCTCAGTGAGAGGTGGGGTGGTACCGGCTCTTGCACAAAAACTGAGTGCCTAGGATGCTCGGTATGACAAAGCGAGTTATTGGCGTCTTTAAATAACCAATGGCCACCCTGTTCCCGCGGCGATCGGTCCTTTGGACCGGAACGAACTTGCCCACCTACAGGAGCTTGACGAGGACGCCACCTCCACATGAAAATGTGGCCACAGTGACAACAACATTGTCTCTGGAAGAAAATGGCCTTAAAGTGGTCGCGTATGCTGATGACGTAGCAATTGCGGTTAGGGGACAGTTTCCCAGCACTCTAAGAGATATACTTCAGGAAGCTCTACGCGCAACAGCAAAGTGGGCTACCGAAAGTGGTCTGGATATAAATCCGTGCAAGACAGAAGTAGTTCTTCTGGGTAAAAATCTGTGCAAGACAGAAGTAGTTCTTTTCAGCAGGAGATACAAGTTGCCTACAGTGTAACCTGTCTCCTTGGGTGGAGAGAATGTACCATTTACAGAAAGTGCAAAATACCTGGGTGTTTTGCTGGACAGGAATTTGAACTTCAAATCCAACATTTTGGAAAGGGCAAGAAAGTCCACACTTGCCCTATACACCTGCATGAGAGCCATTGGCAAAAGTTGGGGGGTTTAGACCGCGTGTCATGCATTGGGTATACACTGCAGTTGTCAGACCTATAATGCTATATGGTGTTGTGGTTTGGTGGACGGAGCTTCACCGGAGCGTCCACCTACTGTTCAATACTCAACACCTGCAGGAGAGCCGTTGGCAAAAGTTTCGGGTTTAGACCGTGTGTCATGCATTGATTATACACTGCAGTTGTCAGAGCTATAATGCTATATGGTGTTGTGGTCTGGTGGACGGCGCTTCAAGATCCACCTACTGCTCAATACTTAACCGGATCCAAAGGATGGCTTGTTTGTGCATCACAGCCGCACTGAGGACGATACCATCTGATGCACTGAATTTAGTGCTACATCTAATGCCTCTGGACATTGTGGCTACCCAAATTGAAGCGACCACTGTAGTGAGGTTAAGTGAGCTTTCTCATTGGTCATTTGGCGGCTACGGACACAGTGTCATCCTTGATACAATATCCGATGTTCCAGGCAGTGTGGATTACACCCTACCTGAGCTGCTTTTTGATAAAAATTACTGTACCTCTATTCCTGATAGAATCGATTGGAACTACGATATCCCTGGTAACAGAAGTTACATAGACTTCCATGCGGATGGTTCCAAACTAAACGACCAGGTGGGCTTTGGGATGTACTCTAAGGGTCTAGCACTTGTCATATCGAAAAGGTTACCCAACCACTGTAGTTTGTATCAAGCAGAGATCCTTGCAATTAAGGACATGGTGGAATTTGTAAGATATAATGTCATTTCGACGATTGGCAGCCCTGGAGAACATATTTCTGAACCCAAAAACCGCCCTCGACTGCCGCAGATCTCTCAACGAGAATGGCTGAACAGTTCAAAATTCACCTGTTCTGGATGCCGGACCACAGAGATATCCCAGGGTATTGTAAATCGGATGAGCTTTTGAGACTAAGAACTACCCTAAACATTCCAAGGACACTAGAATCTATGGGTATGGCTCTTGCGACATGTAAGCTAAGTTTTGAGGACCAGGCCCGAAGGACAACGTATGATAGATGGCCACAAAGAGGGGGCTGTGAGCATTCCACAACTATGTGGCCTAATATAGACTGGAAGAGGTCTACTGCTTTGCTGTCATTGGCTAAAACAGACGTCTCAGTCATGATAGGTCACTGTCTAATCGAAAAACATGCTGACAGACTGAAGGTTGCCAGCAACGAGCAGTGAGGACATCGAAGAAGCAGAGACTATAGAACACCTTCTGTGTGTGTGTGTGTGTCCCGCACTAGCAGTTAGAGGGAGTTCCATGACTTTGTTGTTCATTTACTACTTTTATCACTTTTCTTATTTTTTATTATTATCATCTACTGTGGTAAAGTTTGTATTACCATGATGGTGTTCATAAATTTCTTGTATAAATGTTTTTTGATTCATTGATTACCTCAACAATCCTCCACTTTTTGGTTTTGGTAATATGAGTGATGCCTTTGAAATGCTTAACAGCAGTTCTTCGTTGACCACACACATACCCACATGACGTTAATCTTTCATTGAGATGCACAGTAGCGCACTTTGTTGATTGCGTAAACGAGTCACGTGCATCCTAAACTTTGTACACAGTCCACACACAACTCTGAGAGAGAGAGAGAGAGAGAGCTCTTCACATCAGAAACGAATGAATGCAATTATCCTTTGATTTCGGTTTACACGGTTGTGTGATGATGATGATGATGCTGGTGCGCTCTTGTTGCCGCCGTCATCATCTCATAAAAGTGGCGATGCGAATTGCTTCATTGAAATCATCAGCATCATCATGATGATTTATATTGAACAGTGCTTAGCGTACAAATGGCTGATATGGCATGGTTTGGCAATAATCAGATTTTGTCAGGTTCCTGGTGAATTTAGCTATTCCCCTGAGTGAGAGAAAGGCTAATTGCTGATGGTGGTTTAGTGATGTTTTATGGAAATTTGCTTTTGAGGAAAAAGGGGAGACAAATTTACATAAATGGAGAAAATTTAATATATTCATTACAGGCTGTTTTGTCATACGCATACGCTATACACTATAGGATGGAATATACTTCGTTAGTCTTTCTGATTGTAACACCTAGAAATTTAAGTTTGATATCCTATAAAGTATAAATTCTTGATCCTTAAGACATTTTGAATCCGTTAGTCTGTTGAAAGGACTTTAATTTGTCAACCAAGTTATTTCATGCAAATTTAGATTTTTACAGATTTGAAAGGTTGAAATTCCATTTACCCCCAAAAGTGTAGGGAATGGACTGTAGTAATAAGTCAAAATCAAAATACGAGACTATTGCTACACTTTCCAACAGTAAAAATAATTTGAAAATTTGACCACAAATTCCTCTTTCGCAGACCAAACAAAGTTTCGCAAAATCGAAGTGACTAACTGTGAGCATCTTCGATATCTGTGCCTGGTATGGTCCAAATATTGGATATCCCAAGTTTGTCCCGAAAGAACATAAATCGTTTTTACTTGTTACCTTGGTTTATTGGAGCGTATGTGTGATATGAATAAAATTGCTATTCATCATACGCACGGATGGACCATACTACTCTACTATTATGCCATTAAAAATTGAAATGCTTTTATACCCTTTACCATGGGATGGGGATATGCGAAAGTTGTCATTCCGTTTGTAACGTATTGAAATATTGATCTCAGGTCAACAAAGTATATAAATTCTTGGTCGTGTTGAAATTTGAAGTTGATTTAGCCATGTTTGTCCGTCCGTCTGTCAAAAGCAGGTTAACTTTCGAAGCAGTAAAGCTAGACGCTTGAAATGTTGCACCAATATTTCTTATAAACGTAGGTCGGTCGGGATTGCTAACGGGCGAAATAGGTCCGTGTTTTAATATAGCTCCCATATAAACCAATCTCCCGAACATGCTTCTTGAGCCTCTTTAGGCCGCAACACTTATCCGATTTGGATGAAATTTTGCACGATGCACAGATGTAACAAATATAGTGTGAATAGGTCTAAAACCTTATAAAGCTCCCATATACACCGATCTTCCGAATGTATTTCTTGAGCCTCTTGAGGGGTAATTCTTATCCGACTTGGCTGAAATTTAGCACTTTTCCTATAATCTTCAACAGATGTACCAAGTATTGCTTAAATTGGTCCAAAACCTAATATAGCTCACATATAAACTGATCTCCCAAATATACTTCTCTCTAGTGTACGCAGTTTATGTCCAAGCATATAAATAATCCATGGGGATTTCTTTTTATGACCACCCATTATCCATTTTTAGTTACCGTCCAACGAAGTTGAAAAATGCAGCCATGGTGAAGTGTATATAAGAATCGGCCCAGCCGAACTTAAAACGCTTTTACTTGTTTATTATACCCACCATCGAAGGATGGGGGTATATTCATTTCGTCATTCTGCTTGCAACACATCGAAATATCCATTTCCGACCCTATAAGAATAAGTTAGGTTGAATGGGTTGCCCACCATAGTTGAGTTCACTCGAAAGCCAGTTTGACCCATTGTGAAACCCTAGAAAGAAAGAGAAGAGAACGAAGATGTGAGACCTCGGACCATATCCAGAGGTTTTACACGAATAAAAGAAACAGGAAGAATGGTGATTCAAAGCGGGGGAGTGGAACGCCTATGCACACTCCGTCGAAAACATCCCTTTCTGTTAAAAAATTTCAAGAGACCCACCAAAGGTACGTTCGCAAGATCACGCAGATCGCAGAAGAACCGCCACCCCATAAATGCGAGCCTTCGTCCCTGCAGACCCGGGCCTGAACAGAGCAAGAGTCCTCCTCATACTCATCAAGACAACTCCTGCAAGTCATCATGTGGTATACTCATGCGGCCTATGGCACAGTGTCCGGTTATGACAACTTTCAATGTGCTTAGCGACCTCTTATTGAACGTCAGTAACTTCTTCGTCCTCCTTCGTTCGATGACAGGCCAGAGCGCCTTGGCGGTACGGCAACCAACCTCTAAGTCCCATCTCATCACCGACCCCTCTCTGACCATCTCTATGTTCAGTACCTCTCCAGGCGCATTCGTCCGCGCCCTTTATTCCCCGGAATCTCTTCATGTCCGGCAATCTACATTAGTGTCACATTGTGAACCCGGAGTCTATCCAGTGACTCCAAACAATCCGCCACACACCTCGACCTCTCCGTCCTCGAACCCATGGCCTTAAGCTCGGCCATACTATCCACATTAATCCTGAGTTTTGAGGGCGGTACATCCCCTACCAAGATTTCTCTTGCTGTTACTTTAATGGCATAGACCTCTGCCTGAAAGACCATACCGATGTTGAGTGCGACGGAATAGACCCCCAACTCAGATTCTGACTCCATCTTGGAAACGGTGCCAGTTAGTCGGAGATCCTCCTCAGTCTACCCTTAGCAAACACACCATTCAGAAGGGAACTTTGGCCGCAAATGTCCTCTTTCAGCATGCCGATCTCTCTCAACCTTAGTGTGACCTTGACGGAGCAGTTCCTCCGAATATAAGCCTCAATGGGCTGCATATCTAGCATCGACTTCAGACCTGTCTGCGGTTTGGAGGTAATTGTCAAGTCTCTGGACCTTCTTGAATTTCCTCGTACGAGTCCTCTTATCCACAATCATCCACCATATCAGTGCCCCATATGTCGGTCTCACAAAGGCCGTATACATCAAATACATCATCTAGGGGAGTAAAAAGCCAACAGTGGTTTTCGTTTCATTCCTCTCTATTTCTCTTCCAGAATAGCTTCGAATTGAGTTACTCGCTATCTTCGACAGCTGTAGGGTGATCCCGTCAAAGGACGAAAGTCTAATTTTTATATCTTTTTTATCTGTTAGTGAAGAGCATCAGCTCCGTCTTCCCTGAGTTGGTCCTCAACCCATTTCTGGTAGCCAATCGCCACAATCTCCTTAGTGACCCTTCCATGATCTCGCTTATGATCGACAGAAACCTGCCCTGGACCAGCAACACAACGCGGTTATCTTCGAGCCATTTCCGCCAAGATCCAACGGGATTTCATTCATCACGAGCTTTCACAGAATCGCGCGAGAACACCTCTACCTGGAGAGTTCCTCTTTTCACCCGCCTTCTGACCACACTATCTTCCAGGTTCGCATTATTCATCCTGCCACAAAGCATATTAGTAGTCCGCTGGGAGATAATAGGGTGGATCCCCGTGCGGGACAGTAAGTTGACTATTGGTCCTATATCCACGTTATTGAAGGCCCCCTCAATATCCAAGATGGTTACCATATGGTACTCCTTCTGCCGGAGGGACATCTCGATTTCTGGTATCAATCCAGCATTAGGAGGAGATAAACCACTGCTGAAAAATTTTCTGATGTTCTCGCCAGGATACGATGCTTGGCGTTCTAGGCCATAAGTGGACAGGCTAACCTCAGCGCTACACCATAAAGAATTGTCCCCTTCTAATGCTGGCTACAGTTTTGAGGTACTATGCCATGTAAAAACTTCTGCCTAAAGAGTTGTCTCACTGCGGCAGTCCTGTTATCAGTAATACTCCTGGTAGCTGGTTGTCACCTAAGTTATACCCAAAATCCAAATTTGCCCATGAACATTCCATTAAGGAACAGGGGCAAACTTCTCACATATCAATGAGTGCAGTCAGATTCATGTTTTAAGCTCATTGATAAGGGGCTTCATTTTTGTAGCCGAGTCCGAAATGCGTACCGCAGTGCAACACCCCTTTGGAGAGAAGTTTTTACATGGCGTAGTACCTCACAAATATCGCCAGCATTAGGAAGAGAAAACCACCGTTGGAAATTTTTTTGTGATTGTCTCGCCAGGATTCGAACCCGGGTGTTCAGCGTCATAGAAGGACATGCTAACCTCTGCGCTATGAAGGTCTCCTAAGCTATACCATAACATTTTTATTTCCCTTCCCCTCTCTCTGCCTTCGGTTACTGCATAAAGAAGGACATTATTCGTTGATATTGCCTAACTCAATCTCTGCTGAAGGTTTTTAGAGTATGAGGTCTAATCAAATTGATGGAAAATTAAAATTTTTGGTATTAAGTTTTTTAAAAAACTCTCACTTGTTGTCTTAAATTCTTGTAGTCAGCTTTTGTATTTGAAATATTCCTCAAAACTAGTACATAAGTCCTAAGATTTACTCCATTTGAGATAATATGTTTTTGTGACAGCAGCAAAGGATTGTCAACCTTTCATGCCTTGTCACTGGCATTATTTCAATTCTAATTGTCTCATTGAATTTGGTCTTGGCAAGGAAATTCAATAAATTCATCAAACTGCACTGACATAACTCTCGTATCTCTTGTATGACACATAGGCAGCTTGCTGCACACAAAAGGACACACACACGCACACACACACACGACGCAGCCAAGTAATTTATGTGTATCCCCCAAAATGTATTGTTGTGTGGGCCTATCTTCAAACACACGCTCACCTACTATTTCCAGAACAAACAAAAGTAATACCAATACCTATACCATTGCAAACAATCAAATACTTATGGTAGGCAGGCTGGGGAAGGAGAGAGAGAGAGGGTGGTGCCTATATTTGAAGTAACAATGCATTAAAAGGACTACTGGCTGCTTAGCTGGGCTGAAAGACTGACACTGGCTAATGCAACACTGCAGAGTTGCCCAGCTGCTGGTGTTGGCTGGTTGCTTGGCTTTGACAAAAAGCCCTATGTGTATGTGTGTGTGAGTATATGGCTTTAATAAAATAGTTCAAGGTCATTTGATTTTTACCCATCTGTAGCTGCCATAGTGTTTGTTATACACACACACACACTCACACAGGTATATATGTATGGCAAAGCCACTCAAAGACGCGCGCGCGATAACTCTGCCAAACATTTGCCTATACATACATACACAAGCTGACACACACACACACACATATATACATACGAACAAACACACTCACATTCGGCACAGTTGAGTTTGAGCGGTTCGAACAAAATGTTGTCTAACTTGAAGGGCTGCTGTTTCCTGGTTGTTGTCGTGAACGTAGATTTTTTTCCTTGAATATTTTTCTGCAACGACGTAATTCCAAAAATAAAAGAAGAAAAAAAAAATGAAAACAAACAAATAAATACAGAAAATTAAAAACTTAAAACTGTATAACTTAAAATAAAAAAGAAATAAATTTATTCTTATAATAATAATAAAAACAAGAAAAAAATATTTCTCTAACAGTATTCATAGGTGTGTGCAACAAATTTTGCAAAAAAAAAAACAAACCCAAACGTTGACTACTAATAAATACCCATTTCCTTTGCTTGCTGTTGGCATTTCCTTCCTAATCCCAAACAATCCGCTACTACCAACAACAAAAACAACAGCAGAATGTAAATAATATTGTGTAACACCTGCAATCAAATCGCTTTGAAAATCTATTTGGCCCCCCTAAGTGGAAATGACCTTTTTGTGATCTTTTTAAGTGACGGAACTGTGCATTTCTTAAACGCGGGATTTTTGTTTTCTTGGCCTCTTTCTGTTTGAAATAAAAGAAACCTGTCTGTTATTGTTGTCGCCTTGTGTTTATTAGCTACTGGTCGCTCACACATTTCTCAGTGGCTACCTACTATAGGCTTCTAAGAGTGTGTGAGAGAGAGAGAGAGCAGCATGCCAGTAAGTACTTGTGTGCGTGTGTTTAATGTGTTAATTTTATTTTTTTTTTTGCTTCTTATTGCGTAGCACCATATGCTGCAACGCAATTAATGTTGTCGTTTAATTATAAAGCATACTTTTAGGCTCCTTTGTGTATTTAACAGCCTTAAGCGCTAATGTGGACAGTCATCATATGGTGGTTTTGTAAATTAATTTCTTGCAAAATATGAAAGCTATGAATTCCTTATAACGAGTGAGTAATGGTTTTTAAACCGAAAATAATTTTTCCCGTACCTAGGGATTACAAGGAACTTACATATTGTGAAGTTCTTTGTAAAAACCATTGACAATTGAGTTACTTAAAGCCTTCAGGGATTGTGTTCGCCAGGAATTGCGTTTGAGCTATGACCTTTATTAAGCAGAAGCCAAATGTAAAAAATTGGAAAAAACATTTAATGCTAAAAAAATATTATCCGTCGCTAGCCAGAAGTTTTTGTTGTCATATTTTTGGTAACACCGTGGAAGACAAAACAAAAAAAGAAAAATAAAAGGCAAAATTACAAAAATTCAAGTAAAAAGGAGCTAAGTTCGGTCGAACCAAAGGCTCCAGAGGCTCAAGAAGTCAAATCAGGAGATCGGTTTATATGGAGGCTACATCAGGTTATTGACAGATTTGGACCGTACTTGGCACAGTTGTCGAATGTCATAAAAGAACACTTCATGCCAAATCGGATAACAATTACGGCTTCCAGGGGCTCAAGATATCAAATCGGGAGATCGGCTTATATGGGAGATATATCAGGTTATGGACCGATTTGGATCATACTTCGCACAGTTGTTGGAAGTCGTAATAAAACTCTCCATGAGAAATATCAGCCACATCGGATATCATTTGCGGATTCCAGGGGCTCAAGATGTCAAATTGGGAGATCGGCTTATATGGGAGCTATATCGGGTTATATACCGATTTAGATCATACATGACGCAGTTGTTGGAAGCCATAACAAAACACTCCATGCAAAATTTCAGCCAAATTGGACAAAAATTGTGGCTGCCAGAGGCTCAAGAAGTCAAGTCAGGAGATGGGTTTATATGTGGGCTATATCCAAATCTGAACCGATGTAGCCCATTTGCAATCCCCAAAGATCTACATCGGAAAAAAGTCTCTCTGCCAAATTTCAAGTGGATATCATTATTCGTTCGACCATTATCGTGATTTCAATAGACGGAGGGACGGACGGACATGGCTAGAACCATCTAAAATGTCAAGACATCCATCAGGACATTTAAACTTTATGGGGTTTCAAATTAATATTTCGACAATTGACAAGGTTAATACACCCCCATCCTTGGGTGGTGGGTAAAAAAATGAATAGATTTTGTAAGAAGAGGCAAAATTAAAAGACATGTGTAGTGGAGTTTTGAAAGTAGTCTGAGGTCAGGATCCCGTTCTAAATTCGGCCTCAAGGTCACCTTTCAACGCAAAGCATCATCCTGTAATTTATTCACATAGTTATCCTACAAAGCCTTTGCTGATTCCGTAGCTTGACCAACATTCATCAACAATTTATTCCACACTCCTCGTAACTGCCTCATTTTCCTCTATGCCGTATGGGCTGGTATTCAGCCAACCCTTTTAGTCTCTCTCATAATCTGAAGACGTTTCTTGTACCTCCATCAGCCCCTAAGGCACGGGTGCAGGAAATCAGAACTGAAGTCTTTGTGCCCCATTTCAGCCAAATCGGATGAAAATTAAGGCTTCTGGGAGCTCAAGAAAATGATTTATATGGGCGCTATATCCAAATATGAACAGATGTAGTTCATTTGCAATCCCCAACGATCGACATTAATAGGAAGTATCGGTGCAAAATTTCAAGCGGTGTCTTTATGATTGACGCGATATTGCAATGACCAGTCGGGACACTTATCAGCAATCCTTAGTCGTGCTCCACTACAAATGAAATCCTTGGCCAAAGGGGCCTTTGCCGATTTGCCGACCACGCCTTATTCACCCAATCATCGTAAAAGTCGTCCACCCTACCAAGAAGCTCGCAAGGGGGTGGGCACACTGATTTCGTGGCGCAATTTTGTGCTAATCAGCAATCCTTTCCTGGCCAACTCGTCAGCCACTACGTTCCCCTTCACCCCTGATGGGTTGGGACCCAGGTATTTGCTTCTTCTAACTTATATAGACCCCTCATGAACCGATGTTAGAGCCCTCACCACCGCCTAACTATCCACAAATATCATGACAGACTGATAGGGTAGCCTCTCCCTCATAGACATCGTCTTTAGTGCTTTCAGGACTGCAAAGACCTCCGTCTGAAAGACGTTGAACCCATACAAAAGCCAATATGATGCCCTGAATTATATAAAGACTCCGGCCCCGGTACCCCCATCCAATTAAGACTCATCCGTACATATATACAAGTGGTCCCGTAAGGGGCAGAGTAACCCACACCCAGAGATCTCTTTTCGGTAAAACTTCGGCCAATCCGTCGGCAAGGAAGGACTCCCATGGTATATAATCAGTTGAGCCACATATAGCATAACGCTATGCATATATCTCCCAGCAGAACAGAATAATGCCCATAGTTTGAGAAGCGCTAGGTACCTGAATTCCTCTTTTTGCTCGATTTTTTGATGTCACACATTCAACAAACCGGTGCAAGGGCCTAACCTAAGGGTAAATGTCGCTACGTCGCATCTCCATCCACCGGTGGAACAAAAAAAGGTTCAAAAGTGAGGATAGCCAGGCGACCTTCGTTGCCAAATAGTTGGAAAAACCTAAGATCGAGAATAGTATTTAGCACCTCTCAGGGCACTCCTCCTTGCTCTATAGATCAGTATCGCCGGTAACTTCTCGATCATGCTGCAGAGGGCACGGTTGTCCATAGATGAGAATGGCACGAACAACCGCCGTAAACATCCAGTCTACTGTTCTCGGCTAAAGGCCCAACTCCTTCCTCGAGTTGCGACGACAGAAGAGCGCATTCGGCCCCTTTTGACCTTTCATCTACGTATCTCCTCTTCAGTTTAGTTTCTGATCACGAATCACACGCAAGCACTAGGGCTTCGAAGCGCTCTCTTCGCCCTACCTCATCCCGGAACTGGATGCTTCAACGGAAGTAACTAGAAGGCATCTTCCGTTTCCAGTCACAATGTGGTATCACAATGGACGAGAACATTTTAAGTGAGTCTGATGGCAGATTGCCTTAACGCCCCCAGAACGAGGTCCGTTATAGTAGCGAGGAGAAGGACAACAGTTATGGTGACGAGAGGATGCGCATAGGCAACGATTTTCAACCTCTCCCTCTCGAAAGACCTCAGAATTTCATTGGTAGCCAGAAGTCACAAAAGAGGGGATTCAATCACTCCTTGCGCAGTTCCTCTGGTCATAAACCTTCTAATCGAGCACTGCGTTAGTTATTCGGCCTTTTAGAAAGAAAGTTGGGTAACTCCAGCCAAACTTCCCAATACCAGTGGCGAGAGGCTGGGGTTATGAAAATTTGAAAAAACTCCCGAGCAGTGAGTTGGGCTGGAAAGGAGGCGCATCTGGAGGGGGAGTTCCCCAAATTTGTTTCTCTCTCCAGTTTGCCATCATGCTCTGCTCTAGGGAGCAGCGGGCCTTCGCCGTTGAGAGTTTATTTTCTTACGGTCGTTCATTTTCTTACGGTCGGACTCGTTCCTGACCGTAATTCGATTCTGTAGCGGGTTAACTCATTTCGGGAATGTGGAAGTGTTGCTGAAACCATGCAAATTTGCCCATGAACATTCCATTAAGGAACTGGGGCAAACTTCTTACAAATTAACGAGTGCTGCAGAGCGACACCCCTTTGGGGAGAAGTTTTTACATGGCAAAGTACCTCTCAAATGTCGCGTGCATTAGTAGGGCATAACCGCCGTTGAAAAATTTTCTGATGTTCTTGCCAGGATTCGAACCCAGGCGTTCAGCTTCATATGTGGACATGCTAACCTCTGCGCTACTTTGGTGTTTTTATTGACGTTTCGAATATGTAAGTTTCTCTGGCGCATCTTGCGTTCTCTAGAAAGCTATTGAAATTTTTTCTACAAAGAGTTGAAGCTAAGCGGCTCGCCATTCGGACTCGCTTATAAAAGGATTCCGCTAAGTGACACATTTGGAAGAAAAATTTAACATGGCTGGTTAGGTTAGTGATGGGATAACCATCGCAAAAAAAAATTTGTCCGATGTTCTTGCACGCAGGCGGAAATGCTAATCTTTGAAGTTTTTCTTCCCTTATCATTAATCTAAAATGTTATGGGACAGCACGCATTAGTATGCGAAAAGTCTTCTCGTTGTTCTTTAAATGAAATGTTGGCGGGCAAATTCGCAGATCCCGGTCCAGAAGCTGTGAAAACAAAACCCAAACCCCAATCTAAAATTAGCGCCGCATGCAAATAATTGCGGTCTAAGTCCTCATTATGATACAGGATCTAAGTCCCCATTAAGATACAGCTACCCATAGATGATCAATATAAAATTCTGCCCAGTTAGTCATTTGGCTTTTTGAATTTGCCACAATTCTGGATAAAACATTTCTCTCAAACATAGACTAAAAATTCCAACTCATTTTGAATAAGATCTGTTCCAAAAAGGGACAATTTCAACTCATTTTATTTTCGTATGCCAATTCTAAACTCATAACTAAAATGGTATGTTAAAAGAAAATCCTTTATTTCCAAATGTGACATTAACACGCAAGATTTCTTTAAATATTATTGAAATATCATTTTTGTTTGTATGTCAAGGTTGACAGCCAAAAATATGCTGCATTATTTACCATTCAAGGATAACAAAACTGTGTTTTTTTTGGCCTTGTAGAAGATTTTGGGGTAAACTTTTTGATAATGCTTTTATGGAATATGCTTTTAAAATGTAATTACATACACAGGGGTTTATTGATGGGTTTATTTTTACATACACAAGTGCGTGTGTGTGTGTGTGTGTTTGTATAAACAAGCAAATGCCTTGATGTGCATGCCAGTAAATGTAGCATACACAAAGGCGAATTTCTTTTCCATTAAAGGTATTGTATTGTAGTACACACACACAAGCAATGGTGCTTTAATGTAATTGTGAATGTTAACAGTTGCAGCGGCAATTAGTGGAAAAAGAGAATTTTATTTATATTGAATTTATTGTGCTATATTGTGGTTAGCGACCATTTTAAAGGATTTAAGATGAAATGTGTAAAAGTTTTGAAAAAAAGGGGCGGACCCTCCCCAGTTCTCGGAGATGGGTGCAGCGAAATTTTCAATGCCACCTTATGGTACCCTAAAAACACGAAATTGGTATAAATTTTTGGGATCAAATAACCTGGGGGGGGGGAGGCCCCATCCCAAAACCCACCCAACCGGACATGTTTATCGATTGGGACGATATGGGTATCAAATTAAAGGTATTTAAGAGTAGTGTAGGAACTTGGTACGCAAATTCCATACTAAGAGTTTGGGAGGTCCCCCACCCCCAAAAAAACCCCAACGGGACATTTTCACCGTTTTGGGAAATATGGGTACCAAATGAAAGGTATTTAAATATAGAGTACAAATCTAATATACAATTTATTTCTTGATGTCTGGGGGGCCTCCCTACCCCCCAAAAACCCCTCATTTTTACCAATTGGGACTATATGGATATCAAATGAAAGGTATTTGAAAATAAAGTAAGAATCTGTTATAAAAATGTATTCCTTGGTGTCCATACCCCCCAAAACCCCCTCAACAGGACATATATATTAAATGGGACAATATGGGTATTCAATGAAAGGTATTTGGAAGTTGCATACACATCTGTTGTATGAATTTGGTCCAAGGTGTCTACTAGGGCCTCTCCAACCTTAAAAACCCCCAATGTCACAAAATGGGTATCAAATGAAAGTTCTTTGCGGGTTGATTACGAATATGGTGTACACATTTGGCAGAGACTGGGACCGGCCCACTCACTAAATACTCTTCAATGCGACGTGTAGTTCGATCGGGATAATATGGTAATTAGAAGAGAGATCTATAACAGTAGAGCTTGAATCTAATGTTGATATAACGATCCAAGTATCTGGATCACGTCCTGTCTCAAGTGGGTGCTTTGAAATATTAATTTGGAAATAGATTAGCAATACAAAAAAAAAATATTAGTGTGGATCTGAACGAAAACCGTAGCCCTGAATGTCTTGATCACCAGCTTAAAAATGCCATTTTATAGTGTAGCGAAGCGCAACGGGCCAGCTAGTAGCTTGATGTGGGCCAAATAGATAAATCTCTCCATATTTATATTCTAAGCTCATTTAGGGCACAATTTTTATAGGATTTCGATGAAGTGTTTAATTTTTTTTTGTTTTTGTCTTTTTTATTTTTATTTTTGTTTTTGTTTTTATGGGTAATAAAAAAAAAAACATATTGCCGTAGTACGCACATTAATTATGTGGCCTTTTGCAAAATCTGGACCATTAATTTAATTATAAGACTTGTTTCAATATTTTAGTCGTCAAGGTGCAAATTTGTTAGGTTTAGTGAAAAATTTTAATAGGAAACTTCTTTCTGTAGTGGTAACACTGCTCATGGGTCTACCGTTAACTTTAACTAAATAATTTGCCTACTTTTAGGGGCTTTCACTATTCAAAGGTTCTCCTGATTGTTTTTAAAATACTAGTTTCATGTTTTTGCCTTTTGTAATATTTTTAACATTTAAATTTCATAAAAATTTTAATATTTTTCTCTCTCTCCTTTTTAGGTGGTGTTGGCACTGGCTGTGGCAATTTCTATTTTACCGGCAATGGTGATTTAATGACTAGTTCGGCCACAGCAGATGAATTGGCATTAAATGCTGCTAGTTTACAACAAAGTGTTAATCGTGCTTCATCAACATTTTGGCAATATCCCAGTAAGTGATAACCACAAAGTGAGTTGAATGAAAAAATTTTTCATGTTTTTGTTCCGCCACTTTCTAGATGCAGTTCCCTTAGAATCCGTGATATCAATGTCCCCCGCAACTGTAGGTTTACAATACTCTCGAGAGGCAAGTCGTGGACAAGTTGTTCTATTACCAGCAACAGCAACGTCTCTAGGTAAGTATGGAAGGGAGGCATAGAAAAAGGACCTTTGCAAATAAAAAGGAAATGCTTTAAGGAGGAAAAAACAAAAAAAGACGACATAAAGAAGGTGAGACAAAGAGAGGGGTAGACAGACGAAGAGACAGACAGTCGGAGAGACAGACAGACGGAGAAAGAGACCGACGAGAAAACAAACAGACGGGGATACAGACAGACCGAGATGCAGACAGACGAAGAATCAGACAGTCGGAGAAAAAGACAGACGAAGAGACCGACAGATGGAGAGATACACAGACGCGGAGGCAGACGAGACAGACAAGACAGACAAGACAGGCAAGACAGACAAGACAGACAAGACAGACAAGACAGACAAGACAGACAAGACAGACAAGACAGACAAGACAGACAAGACAGACAAGACAGACAAGACAGACAAGACAGACAAGACAGACAAGACAGGCAAGACAGACAAGACAGACAAGACAGACAAGACAGACAAGACAGACAAGACAGACAAGACAGACAAGACAGACAAGACAGACAAGACAGACAAGACAGACAAGACAGACAAGACAGACAAGACAGACAAGACAGACAAGACAGACAAGACAGACAAGACAGACAAGACAGACAAGACAGACAAGACAGCAGACAAGACAGCAGACAAGACAGCAGACAAGACAGCAGACAAGACAGCAGACAAGACAGCAGACAAGACAGCAGACAAGACAGCAGACAAGACAGCAGACAAGACAGCAGACAAGACAGCAGACAAGACAGCAGACAAGACAGCAGACAAGACAGCAGACAAGACAGCAGACAAGACAGCAGACAAGACAGCAGACAAGACAGCAGACAAGACAGCAGACAAGACAGCAGACAAGACAGCAGACAAGACAGCAGACAAGACAGCACACAAGACAGCAGACAAGACAGCAGACAAGACAGCAGACAAGACAGCAGCAGATAAGACAGCAGCAGCAGACAAGACAGCAGCAGACAAGACAGCAGCAGACAAGACAGCAGCAGACAAGACAGCAGCAGACAAGACAGCAGCAGACAAGACAGCAGCAGACAAGACAGCAGCAGATAAGACAGCAGCAGCAGACAAGACAGCAGCAGACAAGACAGCAGCAGACAAGACAGCAGCAGACAAGACAGCAGCAGACAAGACAGCAGCAGACAAGACAGCAGCAGACAAGACAGCAGCAGACAAGACAGCAGCAGACAAGACAGCAGCAGACAAGACAGCAGCAGACAAGACAGCAGCAGACAAGACAGCAGCAGACAAGACAGCAGCAGACAAGACAGCAGCAGACAAGATAGCAGCAGACAAGACAGCAGCAGACAAGACAGCAGCAGACAAGACAGCAGCAGACAAGACAGCAGCAGACAAGACAGCAGCAGACAAGACAGCAGCAGACAAGACAGCAGCAGACAAGACAGCAGACAAGACAGCAGACAAAACAGCAGACAAGACAGCAGACAAGACAGCAGACAAGACAGCAGACAAGACAGCAGACAAGACAGACAAGCCGGATTGGTTACTCCTTAAATATTTCCTTTTTGTTTTTAGCTGCCTCTTCCTTCAACATTTTTAAGCTAGACGATTAAATTTGTTTCAATTTGTGCAACATTGAACTAATCTGCTTAACTGCCCTCTCTCTCTTTTCCATGCCATTCACCTTCTCCCACTGCCCCCCTCCATAAAAATGATAAACCAATGAATTTCTTTAAATGAATCGAAAACCAAAAATCTGTATCGTCCAATACACACACACACACACAAACACACTCATTGCTCTTCATTATTTGTATAACTCAATACACCATCATCATGCTTTCCTCAAAATTTGAATTTAAATTTAAAATCAAAAAAAAAAAATCGTTTTAATTCCAAATTAAAAAAAAAATCTCATGCTTTCATTCTTTTTTCATTTTGTTGCGCTTATGTGGCATTTTGAAACTACAAAAAAAAAAATCTTCCAAGGATTATCAAATTGTCCAATTCTATATACACCCACAGATCCCTTCCAACAGGCGGCCTTTGTCTGGCCCTCCTATATACCGCAGGGCACAGCGCCGGCCGCTCTACAACCGCCGCCTAACTTCATATTTCCCTCCATGAGTCCACACTCGACGCTACAAGCGGCCGCAGCTGCCCCATCCTATGCTACGTCCCTGCAGTTCTTAAGCTCCAATTATCTAGCGGCAGCGGCAGCTGCTGCAGCCGCCAATTCCACATTGTGCCAGCATAATCAGCAGACGAATAGTACCAGTAGTTCGATTAATTTAAGTCTAGGTGGCAGTGTGGTGTCGGGTGCAGCCTCGGGCACCACCATGAGTTCGAGCAGTTCGACAACCACACGATTCATGAGTTTGGCGGCCACAGCGGGACCACCACCACCGCCCACGGCCATAAATGATACGGGGCAAATGAAGGCGACCAATTTGAATGGCTCCTCATCGTCCGCCAAAGCTTTAGCCGCTGCAACGACACAAGGAACGCACACCACTTTAGCTTTAGCACCAGCGGGCAGCCTGCCACCACCAACGCATCCCTTGCTAATACCACCAACGGCTTTGAAGCTGGAAGACTGGAGTGGGGCAGATTTTATGGCGGCTGCCTCCAAGACCACTACCACCACAATGACAGCGGCGGCGGCGGCCTTGGGTATACCTCCACCTCCTGGCACACATTTTGAGCTGCGGGAAAAGCACCATCATCAAAGTCAGCATCAGCAGCAGCAGCAGCATCATTCAACGACCACAACGACTCATCATCCAACGAATCTTTTGGAACTACCCGCGCCCACAACTCAAGCTTTAAATTTGATGCGTTTGCCCACACCTCCAGCCTCGGCTACCATGGAAACGGCCACGGCAGCTGCAACTATGGCCGCAGGCACCCCTCAGTTGCCACCTCTTTTGTTTCATGCAGCAGCTAATGCTTCCCCCACACCCACTTTGCTCAATCTAACGGCGGCCAACTTGAATAGGGTGGTGCCCTGCTCTGCTGCTGGCTCAGTGTCCAGTGTCAACAGCAGCGCCGCCAACGCAACTAACACCACCAACAACAACATCTCCGGCAATGGCTTGGCAACGAGTTCGAATTTCCTAAATGCACCGCCTGCTTCCAGCCTAACAACAACAACTACAACATCCAACACCATAGTTGCTGGCACTTCCACTAGTACTCCTACAGCCCTGGGTGATGATATGGCCATGAATTTCAAATCAAATTTGGAAGGAACGCCACCCCAGATGGTGATGGGAGTACCAAGATTGGCAGCCATAACAAATAATCCCGCGCTTCCTACCATTCCTGCTACACAACAACAACAACAACCTCCTGCGCCCCAAATGCAAGATGTGAATATACAAACCGATACACCGGTCTGCAGTGAAGATGAAAACTCCTCATGTCCCCTCAATAATCAGCAGGCCTTGGTGGCATCTGCAGGTGCTATTTCGAGTGCTGTGGTGGTGGAACCCTGCACCACTGCCCAGTGTACGCCACCGCTTACACAAAATGATGAACTCTATGCCGATGCTGAGTCTCAAGGGCCCTTGGAGCTGACCAAACCCCATAGACCGCCCAGCAGTCCTCAGGTGGAAAGCTCCTCAACGGCATTGCGCCACGATGTAGAATACGAAGAGGAGTGCAATCTTAAAACTACTCTGGTAAAACAAGTTTTTGAGGCCGACGATGTTGGCGGCATGCCCGAGAAGTCAGAGGATAATCCCCAGCATTCGGTAACTCCTAGCCTCATAACCAGCACCTCAACGCCTGTGAGTGGAGGCCAAGAGGATCTGACCGGCCTGGAGTTATTATCGAACATCAGCACCAGCAGTCTGGTAAAGGGTGCTGGTGTCATACGGGTCAAGCAGGAGCCCCTGGATCCCGTGCTCGATCAAAACATGTGCCATGCTACAGCCGAATCTACATATTCGGCCTTGGAATCAAATCCTTATGGCTCTGCTATGGCAGATACCCAGTCATGTGACCAAGTGACCACAAACTCTGAAAATTATGGCAACCCCTCATCATCGCCGCCACCAGCAGCGGCAGCGCCTTCACCCACCACTCCCGCCAGCCATGCAGCGTTAAGCAGTCTGGCCCAAAATGAGGTTGAGCCTCTGGGAGGTTTGAAACTCTTGTGTGCCCTGGCCGAGCAACGCATACAGGAGGAGGAGGAGGTGCAGAGCAGCAGCACCTCTACATTGAATGCCAGCAATGGCTTCTATAGGCCATCCTCACGTGAATCGCCACACAGCTATGTGCCGGCCAGCACATTTCCCCCCAGTCCCTTTGTGAAGCCGGCCACATCTTCGTTTCACATGGGAGAAACCCAGAGTAGCACCATTTCCCCCTTTCCTTCTATGGAAACGTTGGAGCTACCCTCCACCAGCGGTACCTGCTTCTCATCCACCACACTCCACACCACTGGTTCGGAGGCTCTCAGCGTGGTGCCCACTAAACGCAAAAAGCACAAACATTCCAAATCATCAAAGTCCTCCTCCAATTCAAATGGCGGTGGCACCAGCATCAGTGGCAGCAAAAAGTCCCAAAAATGTGGCAAGAAAAACAAGAAAAAATACTCCAAGGAGAAGAAGCGCCACAAGCTTTTGGCCGCTGCAGCCGAGGTGCAGCAGACAGATTTGGACTTTGATGACCCGCAGCTGCAGCAGGAGCTGCAGACTGCCTTTCAGAACTGTGCCGATCCCAACTATCAGCGCATGGGCGGCAAGTGGCCCACTCCCCAGGAGATCTTCAGCATTATGGAGAGCAGCATGCGTCAGCGCCTGGCCGACATTACACGACAATATCGCAAGAAGAAACGCAAGTTGGATGAGATATCGAAAAATAAAAAGAAGAAGAAATGCTCCAAGCTACAAGCCGCCACTCAACAAATGTCTCTGGTGGGTAATACGGGACTCTCTTTGGAAAGACCTGCAACGGCGGCCAGTACAGCCTCACCGCTAACCTCCTCTCCCTTGTGTGACTACAAATTTGGCAATTTCTCAAGTAAGGCAGCAACGACAAGCACTTCCAGCTATTTGGCACCCTCCAGCTTTATACGTTTCGCCACCGAGTCCAGCAAGTCTCAAAGTCATCACCACCTGCAAACCCCACATCCCCAATTTCCTCCTCCTCCCGAGTTGGAATTAGAAAATGAGAATGGTGGCGCCACGGCAGCCTGCCACAGCCACACTACCATTAACATCAGCAATACTCCCATTTACAAACCGGTGCGTTTGGAACCAAGTTCCTTGTCAGCGGCCTCGGCGGATCAAAGAGCTGGAGCTAGTGGTGGTGCTGGTGGAGGAAGCAGTTCAGGCATATTGCGTTTAGCCCAAAAGCATGCCTCCTCGGAAAAGTTGTGCCATGTTATAGTGTGTAAGGAGCGCAAATTGGGAGGCTCCAATTCATCTAGGCGTTCCAGTGCTGATGAAGAAGATGAGGAACCAAACACCCCAGTAGCACACTCCAGCGCCGATAGTCACCATCATAATGGTCGTCGCTCCATATCAACCGATAATGAGAGTGTACAACAACAATCTTCCAAATC
Source organism: Stomoxys calcitrans (assembly GCF_963082655.1). Lineage (NCBI taxonomy): Eukaryota > Metazoa > Arthropoda > Insecta > Diptera > Muscidae > Stomoxys > Stomoxys calcitrans. The sequence goes on from NC_081553.1 coordinate 194,309,545, forward strand.
TACAGCTTCCACAACCTCTTCGTCCTCTTCGTCTCGCAAAATGAATCCCATTGATCGCTCCCTAATGCTTAGTCAGGATCATCTGTATCGCAAGGAGACGCGAGTGCTCACCGATATGGGTGGCCTATTTTATGCGGGCATTATGAAGCCACTACAGCCGCCCGATGTCTATGCCATAACACTGGATGGAGAGCGTGGCAATAAGTCGCATATTATGTCCAGGGAGGAGATTTTCAAAGATACGGTAAGTTTAATAGATAAAGGGTTTGCGATTATTTTGTAGCCTCTAAGAGTGGGATAGAGTTAAGAGTGAACGGGGAAATATCTTAAAAAGTTTTTCCAATAGCTTGATCTCTTTATCCGACCTCAAATTTCATTGGCCTGCACCCACAGACGTTCCAAAGAGCCAGAAGTTCCAATGCTGAGGATCTTGTCTCACCCCGAAACGACTACCTTAGCAATTTGAGAGCGTACAAGCAACTGTTGATTACGAGCAAAGAAGGTCACTTAAGGAGTTTTGTACAGGACAAAAGGGATGATCTATGGGGCAAGGTATAGCTCGTGATCCGGCGCGGTGAGCAACAGGGTTCTAGTCAGGGTGACCTGGGCGATTTTAGACAATCTGTTGAACGAGTATGCTAGGGTGTAAATGGGATAAACGGGAACGTTCATTCATGATGCGGATGAGAACGAATAGGCTCCCAGTGTGGAGATGATGGTGCCTCTTCCAAGTCTGGAAAGGATCGAGATATGGACATTGTCTGCCAGCTTTGGAGCGGCAGGTCACCTGGCACGGACGATATGACTGGACAGATGTGATCCTCACACGATGTGTCGAAGTAGGCTATTTCCCATGTACGTGGAAATGTGCTCGAGTAGTAGTCCTTCTGAAATCGCCCGATTGATTCAGGAGCAATCCAAGATCGTATTGAGGCATCGGAGCATCAGTTTCCTCCCCCTGAGAGAATGGAGATAGTGGACATTCTCTGCCGGCTTAGGAGCGGAAGTTCACCTGGCATGGACGGTATGACAGATGTGTTAAAGTATCTGGAAGGCTATACCTGACCATGTCGAGTTGATTCTCACACGATATGTCGAAGTAGGCTTTTTCCCTTGTACGTGGAAATGTGCTCGAGTCGTAGTCCCTCTGAAATCGCCCGATCGATTGAGGAGCAATCCAATACCGTATCGGGGAATCAGTCTCCTCCCCTTATTTGAAAAAGTATTGGAGAGGAAAATGATGACAAAACTTGATGGGGCAACGGGAAGGTTATTTATCCGTACCTATTCGTCTTTCAAGAGGAAAAGAGCACTGTGGATGCCTGAATCCATGTGTAGAACTGTGTGAGAGAGATTCGAGCGCCAAATATATACTTGGCACGTTTGTCGATTTTAAAGACGCGTTTGATTACCTTTCATGGCGTAGTGTACTCACGAGATTAGGTGAAATAGGTTGTCGGGAACTTTCTCTCTGGCGTGGTTAGCTCTGTGATAGAAGCGGTTCCATGGTTGGCGCTAGCGATACGGTTTGTAAGGATATTCAGCGTGGCTGCCTTCAGGGGTCCATCTATGCTCCATATATATATGGAACCTTATGATGGATCCATTGTTGGGTCGTCTCGCTGAGTCCTTTAAAAACCGGGCATATGCAGATGACCTGCTCATCCTGGTTGAAGGAGATTCCAGACTTGCTCTAGAAACTCGCGATGAGCTTGCCATTGGCATTGTTCGCGAATGGAGTGATGGTGTTTGGTGTTGACCTCGCGAAGGACAAAATCATGAAAATGTTGCTCAAGGGCATGTTGCCACGGAATCGTTCACCCACGATTCGATCTGGGGGAGCTAGCATCAGAAACGTACCTGGGAGTGACTGTTTCGGAGAGAATGAGTTTCCTTGTCCATTTAGATCGGGTGAAGGAGAAGATGACTGTAGTAGCCGGTATGGTTAAGCGTGTTCTGAGAAGTGATTGGGGTCTTTGCCACGCTGTTCGGTTCATATATGGTGGTCTATTTGTTGCTTGCGCAACTTATGAACGCCTGTATGACACGGAATTGGTGCGACAGTCTTTGGACAAAAGAATATCTTCTCATACCAGAGGATGGCAATGCTGGCTTGCTTGTGTGTGTGTAGGACTGTTTCGACAGGTATTGCTTGGCGCGCACTCCCTTGATTTACTCGTGAGTTACATTACAGTTCTGTATAGTGTGAAAAAGGTAATTCCATTAGTGGGCGACGGTTGGCTCTGGGCTGGCAGATGGGGATGTTAGGCGGTTCAAGGCACTTCTTTTGGAGCGTCTTGATGATAGCTGTAAAACCAGATGGACGAATAGTGACAATAGTCGGGTGACTTACGAATTTTTTTGTGACGTGACGTTCGCACGAGACCGTTTGGACTTTGGCTTTGTTCTACTTCTGGGCTTTATATTGACGGGACATGGCTCCTTTAATACATTTTTGCATCGAAGGAACTTGCCCGCGACTGATCTGTGCGACCGTAGGAGACCTGAGAACCTGGAGGCATGTCTGCATTGTACTGACGGAATGACCGTACTATGCAGACATTAGAGATTTACGCACGCAATGGGGTGTGGGATTTTAGTAGGGGCCTTGAAGACGATACGACTGTTGCAAGCTGGCCATCTTTTCCCGGGATGTATTTATTACACGCTAGTTATCCATTACGTAGTGATTTAGTGCTACGTGCGACATAGTCTGGCACCTGCATTGCCCATGTTGATGCTGCGTTGTTTGCTCTTCGTTGTTTCCCATTGCTTTTGTGTTTGTTATCGGTCATCCGTGAGGGTGACCGCGTTAATTTTTGAGTCCCATGTTGGAGCGGATATGTGTGGCGTAGCCTGTGGGGGCCTGTATGATGGCTATAGGTCGGTTTTTGTCGATTGTTTTTCCTAGATGACCAGTCCGGAACTATTTGCGATTCAACTGGTAGTAGTCTTTTAAGACTACGAAGTCCAATCGGAGACTTTAATCTGGTAGCACGGGTTTCAGGAGCCCCTAGAACTTCGGTACCAGCCTGACAATGGTGAGGCCCCAGTGGGCAGTAACGTGGTTTGGATCCAAAGTTGGGTTTTCAACCAGGTGCCGTGACCCATAGATCGGAAGGAGTTTTAGGTAGTTTTCCGCTTCTAACCAAGGAGGTGAACACGTCCAAATATGTGGGATCAAATTGGTACTCATGTGTTTGTTACTACATGTATTCAACCTTGGGCCTCGCAGGTTTGGGCCATGATGGCAGGCATCTGCGTTAAACACGACATTCGTGTCCCCTTTTCAGCCACATTTTTTGGTAGATATATTTGGGGAGTAATTAGCAAGGTACCTCTGATGTGAGAAGAACCTTCTTCCTTAGGTGGGGACCCTGTACACCTTCAAGCACGGACACGCAAGTGCTCCATTGTTTTATTATCATCCTCACCATGACAGCTTCCATTGTAATAGCTATGCGCAACCTTTTATTGATCTTCAAAAATCGTTCCAAGATAAAGTCAAGAACTGGATATTAACTCCGTCAGATACAGGATGTGGAAATCATTGCATAACTATCGGACACTGTGGACTGATTTTTTGCGGATCAGCATGAGAAAATGCTTTACCCATGTGTCGGTATCCGTTATCGAAAAATCCAACCATAATTCCATCTCAGAACCGCTTTCGCATTACTTCGAGCTGGACCCCATATCTGGTGATTTTCCATATCAACTTAGTTGTGTCTGCGTCCCGACCTCCACATTCATACTCTACACCGCTGCGTCCAGGCCTATCTTCTTCCTGCGCTGTACTTGTACGGCGTAGATCATTACCGCTTCCCTGTTGTTTTTGTCTTCCACCATCCTCTGGACTATTGTCCCAGGCGTAACGTCTCAAATGGCGGTTTTCAATTCTCTGTATCCCAGTGGAAGTATTTGTGTTCCACATTGCCTGCAAATTTTAGTTCCTCATTAATGGAACTTCTAGCCCATTGTTCATTCTTTGCAGGTATTTCTGGAAGTAACCATGACCTGTCGCATCTGTGTGACGTAATAGTTGACATCGACGTGCTTCATATCTTTCGACATCCGTACAACGGGTATTAGTCGTCGCATCCACATGGCCCGGTTCTTATTCGTCCACCTAAGTTGCCATCGTTCGATAGTCTCCTTTTGTATGGCCCGTGTATGATCCGTTTGAATTTCAACCTGTCCTCTTTGGTTGTTGCACTTCTCGGTGTGGAGCGCTCCATGGCCTGTAGGTCTATCGGAAGAATTCCGGCGGATTCCGCCACTGTCCGGTAGGATGATATGACCCTAAAAACCGAGAGAAGGGATTCCGCTCGGCATGCTATCTGCAGTGGCCCATATTTCGCTCCCAAAGACAAGGATGCTATTGCATGTCTCCATTAGGAGTCTGCGCTAGCTCGGGAGAGGCTCACCTATGTTTACCATTAGTCGACTGAGTTGCGCCGTTATCCTCGTGGCCCTTGCTCTGCATAGGTCAGCTTTGTATCTGGTGGGATCTCTAGATATTTGACCGATGTCTTGCTCTTCACCAGTATATCGTCTATGCGCATATCCACTTCCACTGGGACATTTCTTCTCGTTATGAGTAGCATCTCCGTCTTCTGCATGGCAAGTTGTAAGCCGTGAGAGTCCAGTCAGTATTTGCATCGCCTAAGTGCGGGCCGAATCGTATATACCCTCCACCATGGATCGCATTTGTCGAGTTCTGTTCCCGGAATAAGGGAAAAGACGTGCTATGCTATTGGAGCTATATCAAGTTATATATATATATATAAGGTACTAGGTACTAGAGGTTAGCATGTCCGCCTATGACGCTGAACGCCTGGGTTCGAATCCTGGCGAGACCATCAGAAAAAAAATTTCACAGGTGGGCTTCCCCTCCTAATGCTGGCGACATTTGTGAGGTACTATGCCATGTAAAACTTCTCTCCAAAGAGATGTCGCGCTGCGGCTCGCCGTTCGGACTCAGCTATAAAAAGGAGGCCCCTTGTCATTGAGCTTAAACTTGAATCGGACTGCACTCATTGATATGTGAGAAGTTTGCCCCTGTTTCTTAGTGGAATGTTCATGGGCAAATTTTGCATATAAGGTACTTAATATTCATGCATGTCGTTGGGGATTGCAAATGGTTCAGATCGGTTCAGATTTAGATATAGCTGCTATATACCCCGATCTCCCTATTTGACTTCTTGAGCCCCTGGAAGCCGCAATTTTTGTCCGATTTGGCTAAAATTTTGCATGTGGTGTTTTGTTATGACTTCCAACATCTGTATCAAGTACGGTCCAAATCGGTCTATAACCTGATATAGCACCCATATCAACCGATCTCCCGATTTGACTTCTTGAGCCCTTATAGGTCGCAATGTTTGTCCGATTTAGCTGAAGTTTTGCATGTAATGTTCTGTTATGACTTCCAACAAGTGTGCCAAGTCCAGTCCTAATCGGTATATAATCTGATATAGCTCCCATATAAACCGGTCTCCCGATTTGACTTCTTGAGCCCTTACAAGTCGCAATGTTTGTCCGATTTGGTTGAAATTTTGCATGTAGTGTTCTATTAGGACCTCCAACAACTGTGCTAAATACGGTTCAAATCAGTCTATAATCTGATATAGCTCCCATTTAAACCGGTCTCTCCATCATCCTTGTTCAATGCCCTTCAACTTATTTTGTATAAATTTTTTGGCAGTATCCGTGGTGGTGGGTTCCAAGATTCGGCCCGGCCGAACATAGCACTGATTTACTTGTATTTTTTATAAGTTGTTGTTTATGTTCATTTGTCTAAAAATTGTTATTTTTCTCCTTCTCAGATATTGGAAGTGGCACCCAAAACCGTTGAAGATGTACCCATTGGCACTCGGCTCTGTGCATACTGGAGTCAACAATATCGCTGCTTATATCCTGGACGAGCCATTGAGAGTGAGTCTTCGGATGATGGGGTGACATCACAAGAATTTGTTAGTGTCGAATTCGATGATGGCGACAGCGGCAGGATCCGCTTGCAAAACATACGTTATCTGCTCAGTGATTATCCTATTGTGGGTAAGTTGAAATCAAGCTCATGACTCAGACTAGATATACGAGTACACCTTCAAAAAAAAAAAAAACAGCGCAATATTTCTTAACCAATAGAATAACGAATAATTTGGAAATGCATGCCCCAAAAATAAAAAAAAAACTACAAACAGTTAAAAGAAACCCCACACATATCCTAAAGAGAATGAGAAAATTTCAAAAAATTTAGTTTAGTGAAAAATTTTGTTTGAATCAATTCGAAATAAGGGGTTACGCACAAAAAGAAAATGCCAGGGACTACGAGCTTATTCACAAAACTTTATGAAGCCTTAAAATGGGTTTATTTGACATTTCTATAAAAATAATGTGTCAAATAAACCTATTTGAAATCTACATTAACTGCCTGTTTCACTAACTTTTGTTTTTACCCTCTACCATAGGATGGGGGTATACTAATCTAGTCATTCCTCGAAATATTTGTCTAAGACCCCGACAGCCGTCCGTCCGGCTGTCGAAATCACGATAGCGGTCGAACCCGTAAAGCTAGCCGCTTGAAATTTTGCTCAGATGCATAATCTTGATGTAGGTCGTTGGAGATTGCAAATGGGCCATATCGGTTCAGATTAAGATATAGCTCCCATATGAACCGATCTCCCGATTTAATTTCTTTAGACCCTGAAAGCCGCAATTTTTGTTCAATTTGGCTGAAATTGAGCATGTAGTATTGCGTTACGACTCCCAACAACAGTGCCAAGTACGGTCGAAATCGGTCATAACCTGATATAGTTCCCATATAAACCGTTCTCCCGATTTGACTTCTTGAGCCCTTACAAGCCGCAAGCCGCGATTTGGCTGAAATTTTGCATGCAGTGTTCTGTTTTGACTTCCAACGAGTGTGCGAAGTATGGTCTTAATCGGTCTATAACCTGATATAGCACCCATATAAGCCGATCCCCTGATTTGACTTCTTGAGCCCCTGGGAGCCGCAATTTTTGTTCGATTTGGCTGAACTTTTGCATGTGGTGTTCTGGTAAGACTTCCAATAAGGGTGCCAAATACGGTCCAAATCGGTCTTTAACCTGATATAGACCGATTTGACTTCTTCAGCCCTTATAAGCCGAAATTTTTGTCCGATTTTGCTGAAATTTTGCATGTAGTGTTCTGTTCTGAGTTCCAATAACTGTTCCAAGTGCGATCCAAATCAGTCTAAATCCTGATATAGCTCCCATAAAAGCCCATCCCCCGATTTGACTTCTTGAGCCCCTGAAAGCTCCAATTTTTGTTCGATTTTGTTAAAATTTCGCACGTGGTGTTCTATTATGACTTTCAATAACTGTGTCGTGTACCGATCCAAATCGGTGTATAACCTGATATAGCTCCCATATAAACCGATCCCTCGATTCGACTTCTTGAGCCCCTACAAGCCGCAATTTTCGTCCGATTTGGCTTAAACTTTGCAGGTAGTGTTTTCTTATAACTTCCAACATTTGTGTCAAGAACGGTCCAAATCGGCCTAGAACCTAATATAGCTCCCATATAAACCGATCCCCCGATTTGACTTCTTGAGCCCCTGCAAGCCGCAAGGCCCAACTTAGCACCCTTCTACTTGTAACTACTCAAGTGAGTCGAGTCACTCACTCCAACATCTGTTTTTATACCCCACACCACCCTGTACAGTAGTACAGGGTATTATAAGTTTGTGCTTTTGTTTGCAACGCCAGGATTGAGAAGAGCTAGACCCATTGATAAATAAGCCGATCGACTCAGAATCGCTTTCTGATTCGATTTAGCAATGTCCGTCTGTGAGTCCATGTATCCTTGTAATCAAGGTACGGGTCGTGTTTGTTGTCCAATTGTCACGAAATTTTGCACATGTCCCTTGTTTGACCCAAGGACGGGCGCTATTAATTTTGGTAAAAATCGGTTCAGATTTAGATATAGCTACCATATATATGTATCGCCCAATTTTCACGTAAATGGCTGTAGTAACTAAAATTTTCAATCAATCTACACAAAATGTGGCACGGATCGTTTCGTTATTGATCTTAACATATCTGCAAGGTTTTATCAAAATCGGTTCAGATTTAGATATAGCTGCCATATATATCTATCGCCCGATTTCCACTTAAATGGCCCTAGTAACTAGAATTTGCAACCGATCGGCACTAAATTTGGCACGGATTGTTTCATTACTAATCTTAACATATATGCAAGGTTTCATCAAAATCGGTTCAGATTTAGATATAGCTCCCATACATATATATCGCCCGATTTCCTCTTAAATGGCTGTTGTAACTACAATTTTCAACCGATCTGCACAAAATTTGGCACGTATTGTTTCGTTACTGATCTTAACATATCTGCAAGATTTCATCAAAGTCGGTTCAGATTTAGATATAGCTCCCATATATACGTATCGGCCGATTTCCACTGAAATGGCTGTAGGTACTCCAATTTTCAACCGATCTGCACAAAATTTGGCGTGGATTGTGTTGTTACTGATTTAAAAATATATGCAAGATTTCATCAAAATCGGTTCAGATTTGGATATAGCTCCCATATATATGTATCGCCCGATTTTCGCTTAAATGGCTGTAGTAACTACAATTTTCAACCGATCTGCACAAAATTTGACACGGATTATTCTGTTACTAATCTTAACATATCTGCAAGATTTCATCAAAATCGGTTCAGATTTAGATATAGCTGCCATATATATCTATCGCCCAATTTTCTCTTAAATGGCTGTAGTAACTACAATTTTCAACCGATCGGCACAAAATTTGGCGTGGATTGTTTTGTTACTGATCTAAAAATATTTGCAAGATTTCATCAAAATCGGTTCAGATTTATATATAGCTCCCATATATATGTATCGCCCGATTTCCACTTAAATGGCTTTAGGTACTGCAATTTTCAACCGACCTGCACAAAATTTGGCACGAATTGTTCTGTTACTGATCTAAAAATATTTCCAAGATTTCATCAATATCGGTTCAGATTTGGATATAGCTCCCATATATATGTATCGCCCGATTTCCACTTAAATGGCCGTAGTAACTACAATTTTCAACCGAGCGGCACAAAATTTGGCACGGATTGTTTCGTTACTGATCTTAACATATCTGCAAGATTTCATCAAAATCGGTTCAGATTTAGACATGGCTCCCAGATATATGTATTGCCCGATTTCCACCTAAAACGAATGGTTTTGTGAATAAGCCCTTAAAGTTGAAAAATTCTATAAAGAGTATACATTAGGGTGGGTCAATATTGTTTTCGATTTTGATAACCGCTTGATCCACCCAAGTTGACCCACCCTAGTATACATTTGTTGTCCGTCTGCTGGCTTTCAATTTCGTTTTTTCAGAAGTTTGTCTCATTGGCTTTTTTCAAAGCTTCTTTTTATGTCTCTTCAAAGAAAACTTCATCTGCAGCCTGCAGAATCCATTTGACTCAAAAATCATGGTTTAGGGCTTATATTTCCTTTTAAGGGATTTTTTGTATTCTATAAAAAAAAAAGTGTTGCCTTTCCCAAACATAAAACTTCTCATGTTTCCTCTAAATTTCTCATTTTTTGGCTGACTGTTACCCATTTCCCCCAAAAACAGGGTTACCATATCATTTCGCATAAGTTTTGTTTAAACAACTAAAAGACAAAATTTCTTATGTTTTTTTTTTCTTTTTTTTAATTCTCGTTTTTTCTTTTATAACAAAACAACAAAATTCCTTCTATCCTGACTTCCCCACTGATCGATCGCCTACAACAATAAAAACCAATCAATTTCTACCGTTTTTTTTATAACTACCACACTTCCATTTTCAACACTACTACTACTACTACAACTACAACTACTTTCTCCTGTGTGCTCCAATTACTCCAAAATAACACCAACCAACAAACAATCCATCACACCTCTCTGAACAATACTGAAATCCTTCCACCAAACCAACAACACATACAGAGTACAACGATAATCCCCTCTACTCTTTAGGCAAACAAAAGAAAGCCCATGCTAATAAAACACCCAACAATAATGATACAGATCACCATCGGCAGCAGCAGCAGCAGCAGCAGCGTCAATACGACAGCGATCATTTGGCAAAGGAGGCCCACAGCAATAGCTCTGACCTGGAGCGTGTAACCAGCAATGGTTCCCATAGGGATTATCATCAGGCCACTGCCATGGAAATATTTGCCGCCAAACGCAGTGAGAAGAAACGCAATAAGAGCCTGAAGAAGAAATCCCTGCAACAGAATGCCACTTGCAATGTCTCTTCCTCCTCTTCGTCGTCGGCCATGCTAGTGGCTGCAGGCACCTCCTCCTCCGCCAATGGTACTTTGGAAGCCTCAGAGTGTTTGCGCAAACACCACAAGCATAAGAAGCGCAAGAAGCATAAGAAGCATCGCAAGAATCTAATGGAGATTGGCATTGTTTCGGAGATGGATAAGACCTCCTTTAGTTCACCCACCTCATCCTCGTTTAGCACCAAACAGGAGCGCACAATCAAAGAATCGTCAGCTACATCGTCATTACTGCACCATCAGCATCATCAAGCGTCGGCATTGCAGGATCAGCAACTGCAACATCATCATCAACTATCCAAAACAGAAATCTGTGATGAAGAGGAGGAGCAGGAAGAGGAGCCAGAGCCCAGAGATGCTGTTGAACCCACAAATACTCAAACTGAGCATTCTCAAATTGCCGAAGAAGACAACGAAGAAGATGAAGAAGAAGCCGACGAGGAAGAAGAAGACGAGCCCGAAGAGGAAGATGAAGATGGGGCACATTTGAATGTGCCACACATCAAACATGAACGCAATCATGGCCACCACCATCATCATAGTGTTAAAGTAAAAACCGAGCACTTGGAAATGGAAGAGGAAAGCACTTCCAATTTAATGTCCGAAATTTCGGATGAGGTAAGAGGTTTTAGGTCTATAACTCATGAACATCTTTAAGCTTATGTCTCTTTTTTTCGCTTTTCTTCCAGGCCAAGGCTGATGATATGGTGGAACACAACAGCTCCAAGGGCAGCAAGATAGCCGCTTTCTTACCAGATCGCCAGTTATGGGGCTGGCTGGGTAAGGCCTATTGTAAATATGGCACTAAGGGTACAAAGGGGAGGATACGCAAGCAATTCTACAAAACCATTAAACGGGGAAAGGAAACAATAACGGTAAGCATTGAAAATTGGCCCATATCTAAAAAACTTCAACACTCGTTAAAAAGATTAACAAAATGGAATTTTATTAAAAAAAAAAAAAAAAAATCGGCCCGGTACGGGATAATCCGCACGGACTAGATCTTTGAGCTCCAATCTGTGTAGTGTTCAAAGTTATCACGAGCTAAGCTTAGCTGGAAGCAACCGGGAGCGTACACAGGTTGCGAATAGTGGAATGCTCCATACGGCGTCGCGGACAATCAGCGGTATCGAGTGAAGGTCTCAGTGAGAGGCCGTGCGGTACCTGCTTTTGTGTTCTATCTTTCGTCTGCTTCATTCTTTGGAGTGTCCAGATCCAGGAAATCTGCAACAAAGATGGGGTACGTCCAGACGGATCTGGGTCTGAGTTGAGAAGGTCTGGCTGGGCAGTTCAACAGGTGAAGTGTGTCGTGTGGTCCCATAATCGGGACACACATCCTGCGCGTTGGCATCACTCCTTACTCTGTAGGATTTGAGGCTTCTGTATCTGCAGGATCCCAATTGAGCCTGAACAACTCTGAGTTGCCGGGGAAAGTAAATTTTTTCAGTTGCAATGGGTGGCGGTCGTTCTCCACGAACCACATTTGCCCGGCAGCTATTCAACGCATCTGCTACCGTGTCTGCATGAATCTTGATCTAGAGGTTCTCTCTTGTAGCGCTTAACCTTACGCTCTAGATCATGAAGATCTACCTTAAGGCTTCTGGGCGGTGGATACCTCTCCACAACTCACCACAAGATGGTGAGTTGGATGGTCTCTGCGATAACAGCCCAAAAGGTATTTGGCTTCTGATGGAGGTGGTTCACATGAGCACTGAGGAGACAGCCCGTCGCAGTTCGAAAAACGGCATTCTGACAAATCCGAATATTATTCCGGATTTGACGACACCACACTGGCGCTGCATCCCATGCCACGGACCGGCCAATTGCTTTGTACGTGGTCAACAAAGTTTCTTTGTCTGCACCCCAAGTGCTGCCGACAAGTGACTTGAGGAGGACCTTCTTTCTACTTTGACTTTATCGCAAATTGGTGTGACATATGGGGAGAATGTGTAGGAGCTGTCAAATGTGACACCAAGTATTCTGGGACACTTGATGGTCGGAATCATTTCTCCATCGACCATCACAGTCAGCTCAGTATTCACCTCACGCGTATTTGTGGTCAGCAATGTGGCTGAAGATTTGATGGCAGATATCTTCAGATTTCTTGCAGCGAAATATAAGACAAATTCGTTGAGTTAGACGTTCAACCTATCGCAGATGTCAACAATGGGTGGGGGGCCTGATGCCATGATCGTACAATCGTCCGCATATGATACGATCTCTATGTCGCCTGGAGGGGGTGGAATGGAGGATAGGTAAAGGTTAAACATTGCCGGAGATATCACCCCACCTTGGGGAACTCCCTGTTTCACTCTACGGTGCTTCGACTTCTTATCCCTAAATTCCACAAATGACTGGTGACCACACAGATAATTTGCGATTCAGCGTTTTAGGCCTGGCTGGAGGGACGTATTGGCAATGTCCTCACATAGTTTGGCATGGCTGAATGTGTCGAATGCCTTCGATAGGTCCAGTGCCACGAGAACCGTCCTATCATCTGGACTGGGCTGATTAAAGCCACGGCGATGTGTGCGGTGATGGCATGCAGAGCAGTTGTTGTGTTATACAGTCTTCGAAATCCATGCTGATGCTCGGAAATTCTCCTACGAGGCTTGGGAGTAGTAATGCCTCAGGCGTCTTTGTGAGAAAAGGGAGATCGGTCTGTACAACTCCCCCAATCTCGGGTGCTTTCCAGGCTTAAGTAACGGGATCACTCTGTCCATTTGCCAGACATCGGGAACTATAAAAGTGCTCACAGACAGGCTGAGGACAGTAGTAAGTTATTCAACTCCAGGTAAATCCAGATTCTTCAGCATAAGTGTAGAGATTCCGTTGGGGCCCAACGCCTTGGTTGATTTGGCGCCATGGATGACATTCGTAACTTCGCCCACGGTAAAATGTGATGGCTGTTCATCGGCTCGGAGAGCACGGATACTACGAATGGCTCTCCTCCTAGCCCTGTCACTCTCGGGATGCACAATAAATTGACGGTTGAACAACCTGGCGCATATCTTCGACTGCTCTTGGGTTTGGAGACCACGGACACGACGAATGGCTCTCCTCCTAGCCCTGTCACTCTCGGGATGCACAATAAATTGACGGTTGAACAACCTGGCGCATCTCTTCGAATCAGTCACGGTTAAGTCGCCAAAAGTGACTGAGGTCTTGTCATCCCGTCTATCGGGGTTCGAGAGTGTCTTAACAGTAGAGCACAGCTTGCCTTAACCGGTACCTAAGTTACATTCCAGCCACAATTTCCGCTTATGTTCGTTGACTACCCTGTTAATTTCCAGATTCAGCTCGCTGATTCTGGGGTAAGTGGGGTCCATGCCACGAATCCCATCACGATCGTCTGCGAGTACCACTGCTTGCGATGGGAAATTGGGCCGCACATGGGGTATTTGACCAGCTGGTATAAAGCGAGTGGCTGCTGAATGAATGATGTCTCGGAATTTCCTCTCGACATCTAGAACATCCGAGGGGGCTAGCAGTTCACTCAAGCGGCGATTGGTATACTCTCTGAAGCCAGTCCAATCGGCCTTCTTCTGATTGATAAACGTCTGACGCTCAGAGGTTATGCAGTTGGGTGGTCGTTCGATGGTGAGAATTATGTAGAGGTGGTCTGACCCCAAAAAGATGATGGCTTGCCAGGATAAGTCTCTCAGGAGATCAGGGAATGCAATGGAAATGTCAGGCGAGCTGCTGCACCCCCTCGGAATCCTAGTGGGGGCATCCTCATTCACCGTGGCGGCATCCTCATTCACCGTGCAAAACGTGGAGCTATAAATCTGCTCTGCCAAAGCTATGCCACCCTGGTCGTTACCTAGGGAAGAATGCCATGACGTGTGATGCCCATTGAAGTCCCCTAGAAGCAGACGACTATGGCCAGATAGCAACCCACTTATGTCGAGCTTGTAAGCCTGGCCATGAATCGGGACACAGCTACCAACCGGCGGTATATACACGTTGTATAGCTCTATCTCGGCAGTACCAGACCTGACTGCTATCCCCATGCATTCCATGTAGGGGGTCACTAGCGTTAAGCGCAGGCAATATAGGTTTATACTGCACGAAATGGTGTATTACGAAGGCCAATCCCCCACTTCCATTCCTTGAGCGATCCTTATGTAGCACATTGTAACCGTGACAACTGTGAAAGCTGCAGTTGTTGGTCAGTTTTGTCTCCTGGATCGCTGCGACCAAAATGCTCCTCCGACTCATAAAATCCACAATCTCGTCGAACTTGCCAGGGAGACCATTGCAATTCAATTGCAACAATGATACACTTCTCAGCACTGGCCTGTGCAATATTGCGGCTGGGATGCTGATGTTGCGTATATTGTCGCACGGGAGAGGTCGGGAAGGGTCACATAGTCCGACGACCAGAACGCAGAAAGCGACTACGCTTGCGACCCACTGCTGTTCGCACAGCACCTTGCAACATATTCAGTGTGACTATACTCCTGTAGTGATGTAAAGCCAGAGCAAAATCGGAAATTTACCCACTTCATGCACCGGTTACACCTCACCGACTCCGACCTATGATGGAGGAGGTTCTGGCAAACCGAACCGAACTAGGGTCCGAGGATCTTTTCAATTCCGGCACGGACCAGAAGCATGGTGAGAAGGCACTTCGGGATGTGCCTCTCCCATGACGAAAAAAGGACGAACACGTACACCGATGAAGGATTCCATCGGGTCAATCCGGTACGTACAATCGGCTGCCACGGGATTATATATTCGACCATCATAAATCTTAGTGACTTTCGGGAAGGAAATTTCTCTCAATTTTTTATGTTTTTATTTCATCAATTGATCTTGATCTATGAAATAATCATTGACTCATTTGTTTCTACCTCTCTCTCTCTCTCTTTAAAGGTTGGGGATTGTGCAGTATTTTTATCAACTGGACGACCGGATCGTCCCTATATTGGACGCATCGAATCAATGTGGGAGAATTCATGCAATAATAAAATCGTACGTGTGCGATGGTTTTATCATCCTGAAGAAACAACAGGATGTCCTAAATTAAAATTTCCGGTAAGTAAATGGTCTTTAAAAATTATTTTTTTTTTCTTCAAAAAAAGTTAAATTTTTAACAAGTGAATGCACCTTGACCTTGGGCCGGGATAAATCTGAAAAATTATCTCTAACCCATTCAATCATTTCACATCGGTATAGCTGTGAGCGAGGCACGGGATAGCTGTGAGCATCACACAGGCTGTAGCATTGAGGTCTGATTTGTGCGGTGTGCATTGCTGTCGGGAGAAGCTTAACAGCGAGCTACCGGGCGCGTCCACAGGTTACGGATAGTATCACATGTACTCAGTATTAAGGCGTTGACGCCTGACATGACACTGAGACTCTTCACTCGATACCGCTGATTGTCAGCGACTGTATATGGAGATACACAAGCCACTATCCGCAACTTGTGGACGCTCGCAGTAGCTTCCCATGATAACGATGAACACCAAACAATGGAAGCTCAAAGTTCCAACCTGTGGTGCTCATAGTTATTCCAGACCGAAACAGCCCCTATCGTCCGGATGTACCAGGAGTCGAATACCTTCCAAGGGTTTTCAATCTGTCTTTGACCATTCTCAGCGTGATCCCGCTACGGAAGCCTGAAAGAAACACTAAAAGTGGAGAATAGTATAGACAGATTTTCCTTATCTCAGCAGTAGCCAAGACGCTTAAAGTCCCAGCACGAGATGACTATGCACTCAGTATTAAAGCATTGCCGCCTGACATGACACTGCGACTCTTCACTCCTCTATCCGTAACTTGTGGACGCTCGCAGTAGCTTCCCATGATAACGATGAACACCAAACAATGGAAGCTCAAAGTTCCAACCTGTGGTGCTCATAGTTATTGCAGACCGAAACAGCCCCTATCGTCCGGATGTACCAGGAGTCGAATATCTTCCAAGGGTTTTCAACCTGTCTTTGAGTACTCCCAGTGTGATCCCGGCACTGAAGCCTGAAAGAAACTCTAAAAGTAGAGAATCGTATAGACAGATTTTCCTCATCTCACCAGTAGCCAAGACACTTAAAGGTCCCAGCACGAGATGACTATGACCACCACATGGGTCGGAATTCTCAGTTCCGATGTGTGTATGAGAAGCTCAGCTGGGAACTACCGGGAGCGTCCACAGGTTGCAGATGGCGGACAACCAGCGGTATCAAGTGGTGAGTCTCAGTGGCCAGCACCGGCCTCGATATGACAAGGGGAGTTATTGGCGCCTTTAAATATTTCTACGTATTACCAACATGCCAAATTGTAGAAAGTACCAAATGGTACCAACATGTACTAATTGTAAAAAGATTGTAGTTACCCATCATATAATTGCTAGATGTTCCTGTATGCCAAATTTCAGACCTCTAGATCTATCTGTAAAGAAAGTACCAAATGGTACCAAAATGTATGACTTTGTAACATATCATTTAGTCACCAATTATATATTTCTTTGTTGTACCTGCATGCCAAATTTCAGACCTCTAGCTCCATCTGTGAAGAATATATCAAATGGTACCAATTTTGGTACCAAAATGTGCGAGTGGTGAATAGGTCGTCGTAGCTGCACGAATTGTGAAAAGATCGTAGTCACCAATCATATTATTGCTAGATGTACATACCTGCATGCCAAATTTCAGGCCTCAGGTTTAATCTGAACAGAAAGTACAAAATGGTACCAATTTTGGTACCAAAATTTACGAATTTTGAATAGATCATTTAGTCACCCATTATTTATTTCTTAGGCATGTAGGTAGCAAACCATATTTCGGACCTCTAGCTCCATCTATAATGAAAGTACAAAATGGTACCATTTTTGGTACCAAAATGCTCGAATTGTGAAAAAATCATTTAGGCGCCCATCATATATTTCTAAGTTTTACCTACATGTAAAATTTTAGATCCTTGGCTTCATTTGTATAGAAAGTACCTAATGGTATTAATATTTGTACCAAAAAGTACGAATCGTAAAAAGATCATAGTCACCCATCATATATTTCTACCCACCACCATAGGATGGGGGTATACTAATCTAGTCATTCCGTTTGTAACACCTCGAAACATTCGTCTAAGATCCCATCAATTAAATAAATTCTTGATCGTCTTGACGTTCTGTGTCAATCTAGCCATGTCCGACCGTCTGCCCGTTCGACCGTCCGTCTGTCGAAATAACGATGGAGATCGAACGCGTAATGTTGCCCCGCGAACGCCGCTTGAAATGTTGCCCAGCTAGCCGATTGAAATGTTGCTCAGATACTTAATATCGATGTAGATCGTTGGGGATTGCAAATTGGGCCATATCGGTTAAGATTTAGATATAGCTCCCATATAAACCGATCTCCCGATTTGACCTCTTGAGTCCGTGGAAGCCGCAACTTTTGTCCGATTTGGCTGAAATTTTGCATGTGGTATTCCAATGCCTGTGTCAAGCAAGGTCCGAATCGGTCAAAAACCTGATATAGCTCCCATGTAAACCGATCTCCCGATTTGACTTCTTGAGTCCTTGCAAGCCACAATTTTTGTCGGATTTGGCTGAAAGTTTGCATGCAGTGTTCTGTTTTGACTTCCAACAACTATGCCAAATACGGTCTAAATCGGACTAAAACCTGATATAGCGAGGTCGGTTTATTTGGGAGCATTGCATGCGATGTTCTGTTATTTCTCTTTACATGCGGACATAAGGGAGTAGATTGCGAATATGGTCAGAAAGAAGAAATAGGCTTTATAATTTGTTGATTTCGGAAGGGGGCGGACGCTCCCCATTTACCCAAAAATACCACCCAAAATCCGATCGTGATAATATGGGTATTAAATGAAAGGTATTGGAAAATAGAATACGAATATGGTATTAAAATACGGGTCTATGTACCAATCAGGCCTTCCCAACCCTAAAATCCCCCCAAACAGACATATTGGGCGTTCATGTCAATATGGTATTATTCGGTATTCGGGAGTAGATAACGAATCTGGCATACAAAATCAGATCGAAGTATAGGGGTTCACCCTACCCCCCAAAAACGCGTTCAGCGATACAGGCGGAAATAAGCTATTGTATAGTGGCCCATATACACATTCAAGGCGAAGTGCCCCAACCCTTAAAAGATATTAGAGAGTTGAAGAAGAAAACATCCGCCGAGGTCCATCAAAATTGGTTCAGAATTGGATACAGGGTAGGTGTACGGTATTATACAGTCGGCACCGCCCGACATTTGCCCTTCCTTAGTGGTTTAAAACAGATAAACCCAGTGAATACTCCTATTGTCTCCTGATAGAGGCTTTCCACTTTAGAATTAAGTTTCCAAATTGTCCCTATTTGTATACCCTCCACCATAGGACCCTCCACCCTCCCCCTCCACTAATTTCGTCATTCTGTTTGTAACTCCTCGAAAGCTAGCCGCTTGAAATTTTGCACAAATACTTCTTATTAGTGTGGGTCGGTTGGGATTGTAAATGGGCTATATCGGTCCACGTTTTTATATAGCTGTCATATATACCTATCTGGGGTCTTGACTTCTTGAGCCACTAGAGGGCGCAATTATTATCCGATTTGGCTGAAATTTCGCATGAAATGTTTTATTATGACTTTCAACATCTGTGTTAAGTATGGTTCAAATCGGTCCATAACCTGATATAGCTGCCATATAAACCTATGTGGGGTCTTGACTTCTTGAGCCACTAGAGGGCGCAATTCTTATCCAATTTGGCTGAAATTTAACATGAAGTGTTTTATTATGACTTCCAAAAACTGTGCTTAGTATGGTTGAAATCGGTCCATAACCTGATATAGCTGCTATGTAAACCGATCTGGGGTCTTGACTTCTTTAGGCGCTAGAGGGCGCAATGCTTATCCGATTTGGCTGAAATTTCGCATGAGGTGTTTTATTATGACTTCCAACAACTGTGCTGAGTATGGTTCAAATCGGTCCTTAATGTGATATAGCTGCCATATAAACCTATCAGGTGTCTTGACTTCTTTAGTCGCTGGAGGGCGCAATTATTATCCGATTTGGCTGAAATTTCGCATGAAATGTTTTGTTATGACTTTCAACAACTGTGTTAAGTATGGTTGAAATCGGTTCATAACCTGATATAGCTGCTATGTAAACCGATCTGGGGTCTTGACTTCTTTAGGCGCTAGAGGGCGCAATTATTATCCGATTTGGCTGAAATTTTGCATGAGGTGTTTTATTATGACTTCCAACAACTGTGCTGAGTATGGTTCAAATCGGTCCATAACCTGATATAGCTGTCATATAAACCTAACTGGGGTCTTGACTTCTTGAGCGTCTAGAGTGCGTAATTCCTATCCGATTTGTCTGAAATTTTACATGAAGTGTTTCGTTATAACTTTCAACAACTGTTCTAATAATAGTTCAAATCGTTCCATAACCTGATATAGCTGCCACATAAACCGATCTGGTGTCTTGACTTCTTTAGCCACTAGAGGGCGCAATTTTAACTAATAACCTCTGGACTAATTTCCTTCTTCTTCTTCTATTTTACAGGGTGCTCTATTTGAATCACCTCATGAAGATGAAAATGATGTACAAACAATATCACATCGCTGTGAAGTGTTACAATTTGCCCGATACTATAATAAATTTGGAGCAGATTCAAAGCAATATCAATCGATATACGATAATAATGATACATATTACTTAGCAGGCTATTATAATCCAAGATTACAAGTCCTCAAATTACAAGATAATATTCCAACTCTCGAAGAGCAGCAACAGCAAAAACAACAAAATGCAACAACAACAACAACAAATGTTATTAATAATACTAACACTAAACACACAAATATTACTACGGATTAACTAAAACACAAAAAAGAAAACAAAGTAAAAGTAAATACAAAAGAAAAAAGAATTTTATTATAGTTATAATATAAATTAAAGTAAAAAAACAACAACATATTCTCTATATATATATATACACTACAATATACATATAAATATGAATATAATTTATATATATATACCGAAAAAAGAAATGATATATAAAACCTTAAGGTGTAAGAAGTATAAGTTTGAAGTATAGTAAAAATTGACTATATACACAAATACACACACACACACACACAATGGCATATGTACATTTGTATGTTATCTATACGACAACAACAACAGCAAAAGCAACAAGCAAAAGAGAAACAAACCATACCCAACTAACAACTTAACATACTTATACATTTATATACAAAAAAAAACATTTATTATAATTTTATTTTATTTTATTATTTTTTTTTTTCGTTGTTTTTGTAACCCCAGGTTTAAAACATTTATTTTCTATGTACAGTTTAAGATATTAAATATACATATATACATACCTTTGTGTAGTAGTTTTCTGTTTAAGGTTTTATTTTCTTTTGTTAAATATTATTTTACATGCTCAAAACAAAAACAAGAAAAAAAAAAGAATTGCTAAAAATATTTTATGGTCTTTTTTTTTTTAATCTTTGCCTATTTGTGTAAGGGAAATCAATGTTTGAAGCAAGGATGCGGCATCTAGCCCTCGACTCGACTAACGTGCTCAACTCCGAGCCAAACTCTGACTAGGGCTCAATAGTCCTACTCCGACTTCCACTCCGGCCTCAAAAACTCGACTCCGGTCGTTTACGCAGCCCTGGCTTAAAGCAAACCATTTTTTTTTGAACAGTTTATTTTTTATTTAATTTTGGTATAAATTGAAATTTTGAGATTTTCTTAGACCCTTCACCCATTGAAAAATCAAAATGGCCTCATTGGGTCCTAAAAGTGAACCAGATGTTATCCGATCAACCACATAGGCTTCATAAATCCACAACAGTTTTTATATCCTCTACCACAGGATGGGGGTATACTAATTTCGTCATTCTGTTTGTAACACCTCGAAATATGCGTCTAAGACCCCAAAAAGTGTATATATTCTTGATCGTCATGAAATTTTAAGTCGATCTAGCCTTGTCCGTCCGTCCAAAGCACTCTAACTTTCGAAGTAGTAAAGTTAGCCGCTTGAAATTTTGCACAAATACTTTTTATTAGTGTAGGTCGGTTAGTATTGTAAATGGGCCAAATCGGTTCATGTTTTGATATAGCTGCTATATAAACCAATCTTTGGTCATGACTGCTTGAGCCTCTAGAGGGCGCAATTCTCGTCCGATTTGACTGTGTTTTGGTACCACTTCCAACAACTGTGCTAAGTATGGTTCAAATCGGTTCATAATCTGGTATAGCTGCCATATATAGCTGGCTTTTGACTTCTTGAGCCGCTAGAGGGCGCAATTCCCATCCAATTTGGCTGTAAGTTTGCACGTGGTGTTTTAGTACCACTTCCAACAACTGTGCTAAATATGATTCAAATCGGTTAATAACCTGATATAGCTCCCATATAAACCGAACTTGGCTCTTGACTTCTTGAGCCGCTAGAGGGCGCAATTCTCATCCGATTTTGCTGTAATTTTGCACGTTGTGTTTTGGTATCATTTCCAATATTTGTGCGTATTGTGCAAAACGGTTCATAACCTGGTATAGGTGCCATATCAACCGATCTTGAATCTTGACTTCTTGAGCCGCTAGAGGGCGCAATTCTCATCCGATTTAGCTAAAATTTTCCATGAGGAGTTTTGATGATTTCCAAAAACTGGCGCAAATCGGTTAATAACTTGGTATAGGTGCCATATAAACCGATCTTGGCATTTGACTTCTTGAGCCGCTAGAGGGCGCAATTATCATCCGATTTAGCTAAAATTTTACATGAGCAGTTTTGAAATGATTTCCAAAAACTGGCGCAAATCGGTTAATAACCTGGTATAGCTGTCATATAAACCGATCTTGAATCTGGACTTCTTGAGCCGCTAGAGGGCGCAATTCTCATCCGATTTGGCTGAAATTTTGTATGAGGTGTTTTGATATGACTTCCAAAAACTGTTATGAATATGGTGCAAATCGATACATAACCTGCTATAGTTGCCATATAAACCGATCTGGGGTCTTGACTTCTTGAGCTTCTAGAAAGAGCAATTCTCATCCGATTTAGTACGAATTTTGTACAACGGCTTCTCCCATCGCCTTCAACATACGTGAGCAATATGGTCTGAAGCGATCTATAGCTGGATACAGCTTCCATATAAACCAATCTACCGATTTTAATTCTTGAGCCCCTACAATTCGCACAATCCCATGGCAGCCGGTTGTACGCACCAGATTGATCCGATGGAATCCTCATCGGCAGGGGCTGCCGCCTCAGTGTACGTGTTCGTCTGTTTTCGTCATGGGTGAGGCACATCCCGGAGTGCCTTCTCCGCATGCTTCTGGTCCGTGTCGGTATGGAAAAGAACCCCGGACCCTGATTCTGTTCGGTTTGCCAGAACCTCCTCCATCATCGGTCGGAGTCGGTGAGGTGTAATCTGTGCATGGAGTGGGTAAATTTCCGATTTTGCTCTGGCCTCACTTCACTATGTGGGTATAGTCATACTGCATATGTCGCAAGGTGCTGTGCGAACATAGCCAGCAGTGGGTCACACGCGTCGTCGTTGTCGCCTTCTGTGTCCTCTTCGTCGGACTTTGTGATCCCCCCGATCTCTCCCGTATGGCAATTTACGCAACGGCACCATCCCCGCCCAAATATTGCCAGGCCAGTGCCGCGAAATGTATCCTTTTTGCAACTAAACT